>NC_071334.1:70912436-71029936 GCF_027744825.2 Synchiropus splendidus | reverse complement strand
CGGGTTCTGGAGCTGGCCCGGCAGAGGGCCGTGGCCCAGGCCTGGGCCCGGGAGCGGCAGAGACTGAGGGACGGCGAGGAGGGATCTCGCCTTTGGACCGAGGGGGAGAAGCAGCAGCTGCTGGGCGCCGGCAGGGTCCAGGGCTACGACGGCTTCTACGCCGTGTCGGTGGAGCAGTACCCCGAGCTGGCAGACAGCGTCAACAACGTGCACTTCCTGAGGCAGAGCGAGATGGGCCGCAGGTGACATGGCGAGGTGGACCCCAGTGCCCCGGTGAGGAGTGACGGCGCCGCTGACTGACTGGGCTCCGCCCCTTTGTCCTGCCTTTCTCTGCGCCTCGGCCAAGGAGATTCTTCTCTTCTCGTCTCGTTTTGATACTTGAAACCCGGTGGACCGGATCCCCGGCCCCACCCACCGACTCTGCATGTCCACGGCCTCCTCCTGCCGCCGCGGGTCGGGGGGGCAGCGGCTGGCTTGCCGCCCAGCTCCCTGTATCAGTATAGCTAATGTGAACTTTGAGAAAAATGTGAAACGTGTCCCACTCATCCTCAGTCGTCGTACCTGAACTTGAAAACGTCTCCGCCCGGGCGTTGGTTAGCTTGCCGCGCGACGCCAGGTTTGCCACCTGGGAAGACCAAACCACTTCCGCTCTCGTTCGTTAGCTTTGGGTTTCTCCGCGTGTCAATCCCCTCACGCTCATGGAGTGTCACGTGGTCTGTTGGTGGGCCGGAGGCGAGACCAGACCGCGTCATCGCGGGTGCCGAGCGTCCAGGTGCTGGACGCGCTTCGCCTCCAGGTCAACTCCAGATGACACGCTCACTCTTTGCCTCCAGGTGGCGCCAAACAACCAGGAGGTGAGCGCAGACTCGCCCTGAGGCCAGGCAGGACTGCTCCCCACTGAGTCTAGGAAGCGTGGCTAGCTCAGTGGCGCCACCTGTCTCCGGGTCCCAGCATCACGAAAGCGTGTTTTTCTAAAGACCCAAGTGGCATTTGTGTTGCCGACACTGTGTTTCGGCGCTTCTCTCGGCTGTGTACATACGGAGACGGCGACGGCGCTGTACATAGAAACGCCAGTGTAGATACGTCCTAGCGCTGCATCGGTGACGCTGTGTAGTCTGAAGGTAGGAGGAAATAAAGGGACTATTTTGTGTCTGTTTTGTGTGTTTCTGTGTGGGGTCCTGGAGGGCTTCGCTCTCAGGCAGCAGGGGCGCCGCCTGGGGAGGCGTCACGGGATCCAGCTGGGCGCTGCTGCTGCATGTTGCTGGAGGTTTGGTGAGACCTTCTGAAGCCGCTGCCCCCGCGACCCGTCCATGGATGAGCAGATGAGGACGGGTGGTTGGATGGTGGAGGGATGGAGCCATGTGTGAAATAATGTTTCACTTTTCCTCATTGAGCTGATAGTTGAAACATTCCCCTCCGACTGTTGAAATCAAAGAGTGTTTTAATATTTCCTGTGACTTCTTCTTCTACTTCTTGACTCATGAGGAAAGACCTCCTCCTCTGAGTGCACCTTCAGCGTGTCACTTCCTGAGCCGACGGTCACGGTCCTCTGACGCCTCGACGGAGCCGTGCACACCAGGAGAGCTTACGCTGTGGAATGGAACCGGTGCACTTCCTGCTCTCACCTCCGGGGCCCGTGGGAGCCACCTGGGGGGAGAACTGACCCCGCAACTTCCAGCTGCCTGCCACACAGGCAGTGGGCTCAAATGTGCGAGGAGCGGTGGAGACACAGCGCCTCCTGGTGGCGGGGCCGGTGACTGGCGCCTCTCTCACCAGGGCATCGGTTGCCATGGAGACCGTGATGTGTATCGCAGCTCCATTCATGTCCACATCATGTTTGGACTGCCGCACCAGAACCCGAGGCCCAGGAGGAGCATCCGGTTCTGAAGGACCAACGAGAGCATCTGCATGCATCCACCACACTGCTGTCCACTCCTCTCTCTCCCTCCCTCCATCTCTCCCTCCATCTCTCTCCTCCTCTCTCTCCCTCTCTCTCTCCCTCCATCTCTCTCCTCCTCTCCCTCCCTCTATCTCTCCCTCTCTCCTCCTCCTCTCCTCTCCTCTCCTCTCCTCTCCTCCTCCTCTCCCTCCCTCCATCTCTCTCCTCTCTCTCCCTCCCTCCCTCCATCTCTCCCTCTCTCTCTCCTCCTCTCCCTTCCTCCATTTCTCCCTCTCTCCTCCTCCTCTCCCTCCCTCCCTCCCTCCCTCCATCTCTCTCTCCCTCTCTCCTCCCTCCCTCCATCTCTCTCTCTCCCTCCATCTCTCTCTCCCTCTCTCCTCCCTCCCTCCTCCTCTCCTCTCCCTCCATCTCTCCCTCTCTCCTCCTACTCTCTCTCCCTCCATCTCTCCCTCTCTCCTCCTCCCTCCCTCCCTCCATCTCTCCCTCTCTCTCTCTCCCTCCATCTCTCTCTCTCTCCCTCCATCTCTCTCCCTCCCTCCCTCCCTCTCTCCCTCATCTCTCTCTCCCTCCATCTCTCTCTCCCTCCATCTCTCTCTCCCTCCCTCTCTCCCTCTCTCCATCTCTCTCTCCCTCCCTCCCTCCCTCCATCTCCCTCTCCCTCCCTCTCTCTCTCTCTCTCTCTCTCTCTCCCTCCATCTCTCTCTCTCCTCCTCTTCTCTCTCCCTCCATCTCTCCTCCTCTTCCTCCTCCTCTCTCTCTCTCCTCCTCCAGATGCTATCATCACCGAGTGCCTCAATCTCTGCAGAACATCGACGTCCAGCCTGTGAAACACCAGGGATCATCCTCAGTCTCATCCGTCACCGCTGCAGACAGGATGCGCTCTCACCACAACACTGCGCTCAAGTGAGCTGCGACTACTCCAGTCTTTACGGTAGACCTCGTGCAGCAGGAAGTGTGGAGCAGGTCAGCAGGGGAGAGCGGAGTCAGACGCACAGGAGGAGGAGACGCCGCCGCCACCGTGCTTGTAAATACCCGCTGACCTTTGACCTCTGTGATGAGGAGACTTGTGCTCTTCATCAGCTTCAACAACCGTGACATGCTTCTGGAGGGGGGGGGGACCAACCCCCAGCTAGACCGAGAGAATGACTCTATGAAAGCGGGTTGGGCTGGAGCCAGAAGCATCTCTGGCGCTCCAAGACGGGTTTTCCCTGAAGCCACTTTGTTCTCCTGGTTGTCCCCAGGTGAACCTTCCTTCACATGATCCAGCTGTGAAAGCACCACTGCTGCTGCTGCTGAGCACGGAAAGAGAAAGACGGCGCCAGCAGTTGGCCAAGCCTCGCGCGGTGGGCGGTGGCCCGCCGGAGGCTGGACAGGAGCGGCCCTGGAGGACCCCTGAGTGCCACCTGCTGAGTCACGTGACGCCAGAGCCCGAGAGCCCGTGGCCATGTTCGAGGCCTTCAGCATCGAAATATGTTTGGAATTCAGCACTCTGGACATTTCCAGGTGGATTTTGTTTTCATGGAATAATAGAATTCGGTGATTTTTATGTCGAATGGTCGAATTTTACTCTTGTTTTATAACGACTAAAAGCGCACCAACTGAAACATTGATACACTCACGCAGTGGGCAGCGCTGTTTCCGGTGTGTGGCGGGGGGAGGGGGGTGAATGTGAAAGTGAAAGGAAGAGACGCGCTGAAACAGAGGGCGCGGTTCGGTTCCCGTCTGATCTGAAGGCTGCTTTTCACTCCGGTGTTTCCAGTCTCTCGAGCTCCGATCATCCAGGCGGTGGTGGAACACACACACACACACGGTGACTCACTGCTGTGGATCATCGAACACAATCTGAGGTCACAACTTTGGACCGGAACAACTGAGCTCCGACATGGACCCGAGACTGAGGAGGGGAGCCTCGCTCACAGGTCAGTGACTTGGTTTGACTTGAGCCTCATGAGTCTGACGTCACCTTTCACATCCAAGGATCCGAGTACAGACGCACTTGTTGACTAGATTGTTTCCCTGAGGAAGTTTGATCAGGAAACTGTGACGTGACCCGACGAATGGCGCCATCTTGTGGCCAAATCTCAAACGTGCGTCTCTCTAGATGTGAAAGAAAACAACATGAGCACAGACGTTAGACGTCAGTTAGAGATGGTTCAACAGTTCAATATTGGTTTGGCTTTGGTTCCTGAGCACAATAGATATCAGACTTTTGAAAGGCTGCTCCTCTGATTTGGTCCCACAGACATTAATTCATTAATGTCATGAATTCATCTCAGTTCATCTCAGTTGAATGGTATCAGAATATTTGCCAGAAGAAGCCACATGTTTCTGTGTGAATGAATGTGGTATGATGGAGCCACACAGACATTTAGACAACACCATATTGTTGATTCTGCCTCAGTTTGACAATAAACCACCATGGAGGCTCTGTTCAAGTCTCCATCTCACCCGAGTTCAACTGAAGCTCTGTTCAAGTCTTGATCTCAGCTGAGTTCAACTGAAGCTCTGTTCAAGTCTCGATCTCACCCGAGTTCAACTGAAGCTCTGTTCAAGTCTTGATCTCAGCTGAGTTCAACTGAAGCTCTGTTCAAGTCTCCATCTCACCCGAGTTCAACTGAAGCTCTGTTCAAGTCTCGATCTCACCCGAGTTCAACTGAAGCTCTGTTCAAGTCTCGATCTCACCCGAGTTCAACTGAAGCTCTGTTCAAGTCTCGATCTCAGCTGAGTTCAACTGAAGCTCTGTTCAAGTCTTGATCTCGCCCGAGTTCAACTGAAGCTCTGTTCAAGTCTCGATCTCACCCGAGTTCAACTGAAGCTCTGTTCAAGTCTCGATCTCACCCGAGTTCAACTGAAGCTCTGTTCAAGTCTTCATCTCACCCGAGTTCAACTGAAGCTCTGTTCAAGTCTCGATCTCACCCGAGTTCAACTGAAGCTCTGTTCAAGTCTCGATCTCACCCGAGTTCAACTGAAGCTCTGTTCAAGTCTCGATCTCACCCGAGTTCAACTGAAGCTCTGTTCAAGTCTCGATCTCACCCGAGTTCAACTGAAGCTCTGTTCAAGTCTTGATCTCAGCTGAGTTCAACTGAAGCTCTGTTCAAGTCTCGATCTCAGCTGAGTTCAACTGAAGCTCTGTTCAAGTCTTGATCTCACCCGAGTTCAACTGAAGCTCTGTTCAAGTCTTGATCTCAGCTGAGTTCAACTGAAGCTCTGTTCAAGTCTCGATCTCAGCTGAGTTCAACTGAAGCTCTGTTCAAGTCTTGATCTCACCCGAGTTCAACTGAAGCTCTGTTCAAGTCTCCATCTCACCCGAGTTCAACTGAAGCTCTGTTCAAGTCTCCATCTCACCCGAGTTCAACTGAAGCTCTGTTCAAGTCTCGATCTCGCCCGAGTTCAACTGAAGCTCTGTTCAAGTCTCGATCTCGCCCGAGTTCAACTGAAGCTCTGTTCAAGTCTCCATCTCACCCGAGTTCAACTGAAGCTCTGTTCAAGTCTCGATCTCACCCGAGTTCAACTGAAGCTCTGTTCAAGTCTTGATCTCACCCGAGTTCAACTGAAGCTCTGTTCAAGTCTTCATCTCACCCGAGTTCAACTGAAGCTCTGTTCAAGTCTCCATCTCACCCGAGTTCAACTGAAGCTCTGTTCAAGTCTCGATCTCGCCCGAGTTCAACTGAAGCTCTGTTCAAGTCTCGATCTCGCCCGAGTTCAACTGAAGCTCTGTTCAAGTCTCCATCTCACCCGAGTTCAACTGAAGCTCTGTTCAAGTCTCCATCTCACCCGAGTTCAACTGAAGCTCTGTTCAAGTCTTGATCTCACCCGAGTTCAACTGAAGCTCTGTTCAAGTCTTGAGAATATCTGGATCAGAATGTCCAGTCCATCCAGAGTGGTGGAAACCCTGGACATTGTGGAGTGAAAAACCTCCCTGAACCAAAGCCAACAGCTGCTTTGGTCCAGGGAGGATTCCTCCATGTTTGTTGTTGTTGTTCTCATCCTGGCTGCATCAGTGGAGCAGGAACTCCTGCACTGACAAAGGTTCCCTGTTAAATTAAATTAAATTGAAACTATTAAATGCAATTATAATATTGTAACGCATTTTTTGTTGTAACTAATGAATCATAATTAACTGGTTAAAGTCCCACCACTCGTCAATACACAACTGAGTCACTGGTTTCTTCATCAGTCTGAGACATGTTGAGGGTTGTTCCACTGGACGTCTGTTTTCCTTCACATCGTGAGCAGAAAACGACAAAATCTCCCACATCAAATATAAGACACAAACACATGTGAAGAGGCTGATGGAGCTTGTGTGAGTCACGTGATCATGACGCTGAAAGTCTGATCTAGTGACAGGTGGAACAGTGGTGAGGTCAGCAGAGACAGTTGGATCAGTGGACTCTGATGGAGAGGTCCGCTGCACTGGTCCATCATGAAGATCACAAGCTCAAGAAGCTGCCATTGGAGTCGAAGAGGTAGAGCTCGTCGTAGATGGGGGAGGAGACCTCGTACATGCTGAGGGGGTTCAGGTCTTCATGTTGTGTTCAAAGTGCAACCCTCAGAAGTGAGGAGGGTTCTGGGGAGAGAGAGAGAGAGGCCTGGGCTACTTTGCTCTGGTGCTGCCCCCGCGACCCGACCTCAGAGCAGCTGTGGAGAACAGAGGGATGGGATCACTTCCAGCAGGGAAGAGAAGATAGAAGAGAATCTCATGTCGTGTTTGTGTGAAGGTGACGCCTCTGCTGAGACTTGGGGCAGAGAGAAGGGAGACCCTCCCCCCTCTAAAGGAGCTGGGAGCAGAGCTCAGAGGTGAGATGAGGACTGTCCTCCAGGTCAGAGCTCCTGTCTCTCCTCCATCCTCATTCTCACTGCAACTGCTGTGTTGAAGGTCTGAGCTGCAGCCAGCAGCACCTGGACCTGGACCTGGACCTGGACCTGGGCCCAGCTGTGTGTCTCTGAAGAGTGATCGCTCCATGCCTAGATGGATTAACTTCAGAGGAGGAGCGGAGTCTTCAGGTCCAAGTGTGAGACTCTCAGCTCCACACGGACACAGTGACTCATGAAAACAGAGGTGTGTCTCCTCTCGACCAGGAAAGTGGCCACGCCCACACCTGCGCACGTGTCACATCACTTCTGTCCACTCTACAATGTAGTGACTCACCACACCAGCAGGGGCGACGCATATATATATATAGATATATATATCTATATATCTATATATAGATATATATGCTGCCATTTCAAGTTCTATCATTGTAATTGGTGATTCCAATTTTTGAGATAAGTTTGAATCGAGAGTAGGAATAATAAGTTGATCACAAAAAGCATCAAATTCAGTTATTGTCGGGTTGACCTCAGATGTGTAGAGAGATTTGTCAAATTCTTTGAAACTATTGTTAATTTCTGTGGTCTCCCAAGTTACCCCTGATTTTGTTTGAATTTGAGGAATTAATTGTGAAGATGTGACTATGGGCCAATAGTTTCCTCTGTTTGTCACCATGTTCATGAAACGTTGATCGAGACTGGAGCAATTGCTTTATAACGCGTCATCAGTGAGTCATACTCGGCTTGTAAGATCATTCTCCCGAAGTAATGAAGGAGAAATACCAGGGGTCCTGTTCAGTTGTAGACAGAGATCTATGCGATTTGATATCAATTCAACAAATTCTTTTTCTAGCAGCAGCTGAGGATTTAAACGCCAAGCGGTGCGTACTCTCAGCATTTTTTGAACATATATATTCATGGATAAACATGCATGATCTGATCGAACTATTGGTTCATATTTGCATTCTGACATTACATTTAAGAGACGCTTATGGACTAAGAAACAATCTATTCGGGTGTATGTATGATGGACAGGTGAAAACAAAGAAAACTGTCTTTTTAAAGGATTGAAAGTGCGCCAAGGATCTATCATTCCAAATTCTTCCATGAAACTGCTCATTATTTTGGCTGATTTAGAGATTGAAGGTGGAGTACTGGATGATCTATCCAGACGAGGATCGATCCAACAGTTAAAATCACCTCCTAAAATCTAATTGAATGAGTTAAGATCAGGCAATAGTGAAACAAAATGTCATCATCCCAGTTGGGTGCATAAACATTTGCCAAGATGAGTTGAATGTCATATATTTTCCCAATAGCCATTAAATATCTAGCAGAGGGATCTGTGATCGTTTTGGAATGAATGAAGTGAACAGACTTGTGCAGCATTATTGCTAGACCCCGAGCGCGACTTGAAAAGCCTCTCCTCGACTTGACCTTATCCAAGTCCCTCAGGTGGCTTTCTTGCAAATAGACAATATTGGCATTTACATGCTGTAAATAATGTCAAACTTTGCTACGTTTGATTGGGTTGTTTAAGCCCCTGCAATTCAAACTTGTCAACTTAATATCACAACCTGAGCTCATGGAATAACCACATTTGTAACAATGATATTCCTATTTTGCCCCAACGTTCAAAAACGAGCCAAGTCAAATGTACCCTTCCTAACCCCAACACAAGAGAACCAAACTCACACAACCAAACCCCTGCACCCCCCCCTCCCCTGGCAGAAGCATCCAAGATACGTGCCCACTGAACCCACCCAACAAAACCTCAACACACCTTCATCAGTGGATCCAAACCTACTTCTGCTCAACCCTGGGGATGAAATAAATGTCCACAATACCTCACAGAACCCT
Organism: Synchiropus splendidus; assembly: GCF_027744825.2. Lineage (NCBI taxonomy): Eukaryota > Metazoa > Chordata > Actinopteri > Syngnathiformes > Callionymidae > Synchiropus > Synchiropus splendidus. The sequence continues at coordinate 71,021,364 of NC_071334.1, read as the reverse complement.
AACTGTACAGTGGACGCAAATATGATCTATTGAAACTGTGCCAAATGATAACAAAAGAAAACAAACAACGTCAAGTGTCGAATTCAATTATCAGGAACTTATTGTTCTAGCAATCTGTAGAAAAATAGCAATTGGAAACAGTTGCTAACGTGTAGTTGGAGAGCTGGGCGCTGGGGATTTGGTTCCAAGTTTGCTCTTGACGAAGTCCATTGCAAAGTTTGGGTTGTCCAACTTCTTCACCCGACCGTCAGGTCGGGTGATATGTAAATATGTAAACCGTATATCTGGATGTCTACGAAGTTCACGCTTCACAGGACTGAAAGCCGCACGCTGCTTGGCCACCGCCGACGTAAAGTCCGGGAAAATATGGATCCTCTTCTCTCTGAACATCAAAGGTGAAGCTTCACTCGCACTTTGTAGAATCAGATTCCTGTCTTGGAATCGGTTCATCCGAACAATAAGGAGGTTCGTCATGTTTCGGCTTGGCACGCAACGCGCGGTGAGCCCGGTCTGAAAGCGGCTCCGTCTCCAGCCCAAGCAACTCCTGTAGTAGACTGGCGATGAAATCAGTCGGGCGAGGTCCTTCTGTCCCTTCAGGCAATCCAAGGAGTCTGATATTGTTCCACCTGGAGCGCGCCTCCAAGTCCTCACATGTCTTTTTCAGTGATTCGACGTTGTCTGCCAATGAAGTCACCTTAGCCTGTCGCTCCGCCAGCTTGTTATCACGCTCATTAGCACACCTCTCCAGTTCGTCGACAGTGCTCTTTTGTGTCATGAGCTTCTCCTCAAAAGATTTCACAGCTGACTTGACTTCTCTCTTAACAGTCTCCGCAATGATGGTTTCAAATTTCGAAATAATTGTGAACTGTGAAAGAGAGAACAGTAAAGTGAGCAAGTTAGACTTCAATTCTCATGTGAGAAAGTGGACAAATCCACCAATATGTCCAGTACCTTTGTAGTTCACGGTAGACAGGCCCTTAATATGATTGTCCACCGTATAATGAGCCTCTTTGGAGGTGCAGAATGGACAAAGAAAAAGTCCTGGGCTGCTTGTTTCTTGTTTCTTGGGGATCAAATCCCATCTCCAGATGGTTATGTGTCTCTACATAGACAAAAAAAAATAAGCAGACAGAATCATCACATTGAAAACATTTTCATTTTTGTTACGACGTGCAATAAATATCGGACTTTTAATCATGAAAACATCATTTATTCTGACCAATACAGATCTTGTGTCGACATCATCATGACGTATTTCATCCCAATGTTATTCCACTCGACATCTAAAATGACGAGACCATATGCAATATAACACGTACGCCACGTATCAACAGGTTTGCCAGGCGAACTCATGAATGTCATGCCCGGTTAACATCACACTGGAGAATATTGATAGAGAGACGAATGACATGACAGATTTAACGTTGGGTCCCGAACTGTACGACCTGCTGCATCACAACGACATGTCATCTAAAATGACAAGGTCATATCCAAAGGTCTGCTTTCAAGAAGTCTCTCTCACCTCCAGTGTTGTGGAGCACTTGGCTGAAGTGTTGTGGCCTGTTTGAGATGCAGGCCTGATGGTTCATAGGCATGTGCTCACGTTGAAGACGGGCTGAACTCAACGTTGAGTGGCTTCAGTGGGCAGGACCCGTGAGCTCAATGTTCTCCAGGCTGCAGCCAGGCCTGTCACTGCCTGATGCGGTCCGCCGGACGTCCCGGGACTGAGCCGGATGTTAGAAACGTGCATGTGCAAGGTCTACGAATGGTGTTTGCTGGTTATATGGCGTAATAGTTGTCAAAATAGCCTCTGTTTAACAGTCAAATCTGGAGATTAGACATTTGACTCGCGTGCGTAAGTGCCTGATGTGGTCCGCTAGAAATGATGGTGCTGGAGCAGGAAGTCACCAACTCACCGGTTGACTGTTGAGCGCACAGCGGTGCACCTGCGACTGTGTGGATTGATTCTTTGTTGTTATTGAAATACTCAACATTTGTCATTGAGTCCGTTTCTGTCTGCTGTTGTCATGTTTGAATGCAGCGTTGTTGAACCTGCGCTGCTTCCGCCACAATAGATACGGAGTGTGTGGGAAACATCTCTCCTGGACTTAGTTTCATGCTGCTGTGAGAGGAGCAGGAGGGAGCCATGTGGAGCGGGGAGCGGCGCCTCAGTCCCTCTATGTTGTGGGATTAAAACACCCAACTGGAGTATCATATCAAACATAGCTTCTAGTTCAATTGTCTCCACACTGATGTCGAGAGCCTTCAACATGACCAGAGCTTACTGACTGTCTGACTTCATCTCTTCTCCACAGAGAGGACCATCAGAGCTCTGAGCTTCTCAGTGGTCAGCAACATCCGGACTCTGCACGGCAGGTATGAGCATGGACAAGTGAAGGTTCTCATCTGAGAGGTTCCTTCTGTTGGGTCTCAATTTCCATCATCTGACTTTCTTCTGTTCCGATTCTGTTCCAGCGGCTAGAGGAGAAGTTCCTCAGCTATGTGAGCAGAGTCTGGAGGCTCCTGAGTCCAGGTGAGCCAGAACCTCCAGAGACTGAGGAAGAGGAGCAGTGGAGGAGCATCAGGGAAGAATTCCTGAAGATCACAGTTCACCTGCTGAGGAACATGGAGGAGGAGGATCTGGCCCAGCGTCTGTGGAGCAGTAAGAACTTATTCAAACATCTCCAACATGATGAAGATGAAGGACACGTGTGCATCAGATCGATGAGTCCGTCTGAAGGAGAAGAACCAGCATCTGAAGCTGAAGATCTCCCTCCAGCTTCACCTTCTCGAATAACTTGTTGTTCTTTTCTTCATCGACAACAAACGCACATCTCACAACATGACACAGCGTGATACATGGAGCGACACATGACTGACACCAATTCAAGACAATGAAGCCGAGTCAAAGACAGACATGAACTGGGGTGGTTGATCCAGGTGATTCCACTGGTCCCTCCTCCTCAGGTGTCGCCAGCAGCTCGGCCACGCTGCACTCATCGCAGGCAGTAGCTCAGCTCTCCTCTTCCTCACTCCCCCAAAACTCCTGAGTGATGTGCACTGAGCTGTTCTTCAGATGAGTCATGCCAAATGTTCCTGAAATCCTTGACGGAGCCAAGAAATGCTGATTCTGCATGTGTCAGAGAGTCACTGGCAGCTTGACTCATCTGATCATGTGACTTCTCTCTTCATTCAGGAAGTCGTGCTGCTGACTGTGCAGGGCGACTGAAGAGGAGGCTGAAGGAGCAGTTCCACAGTGTGTCTGAGGGGGTCGCTAGAGCAGGAAACTCTGTCCCTCTGAATCAGATCTACACAGAGCTCTACATCACTGAGGGGGGCACAGAGCAGGTCAACCAGGAGCACGAGGTCCGACAGATCGAAGAAGCAACCAGGCAGCAGACCAGACCAGGAACTACCATCAGCCCAGAAGACCTCTTTAAAGCCTCAGCTGACACAGAGCGACCAATCAGGAGCCTGCTGACGAAGGGCGTGGCTGGCATTGGGAAGACCCTCCTGACACAGAAGCTGACTCTGGACTGGGCTGAAGACAAAGCCCACCACAACTTCCAGCTGGTGTTTCCTTTCACCTTCAGAGAGCTGAACCTGCTGAAAGAGAAGCAGTTGAGTTTAAAGGAACTTGTTCATCACTTCTTTCCTGAAGCCAAAGACTCAGGACTCAGCAGCTTTGAAGGAGTCCAGGTTCTGTTCATCTTGGACGGTCTGGACGAGTGTCGACTCCCTCAGGACTTCAACAGTCAGGTCCTGACAGCAGCTACAGAGTCCACCTCAGTAGACGTCCTGCTGACCAACCTCATCAGGGGGAACCTGCTTCCCTCAGCTCAGCTCTGGATCACCACACGACCTGCAGCAGCCAATCAGATCCCTCCTACGCGTGTGGACAGGGTGACAGAGGTCAGAGGCTTCACTGACCTCCAGAAGGAGGAGTACTTCAGGAAGAGGTTCAGAGATGAGGAGCAGAGCGCCATCATGTCTCACATCAGGAGCTCACGAAGCCTCTACATCATGTGTCACATCCCCATCTTCTGCTGGATCACTGCCACAGTTCTGGAGGACATGTTGAAGAGCAGAGAGACCAGAGAGCTGCCCAAGACCCTGACTGAGATGTACATCCACTTCCTGGTGGTTCAGGCCAAAGTCAAGAAGCTCAAGTACCATGGAGGAGCTGGGACCGACGAGGTTTGGACTCCTGAGAGCAGGAAGATGATGGAGTCTCTGGGAAAACTGGCTTTTGAGCAGCTGCAGAGAGGAAACTTGATCTTCTATGAATCAGACCTCACAGAGTGTGGCATCGACATCACAGCTGCTGCACTTTACTCAGGAGTCTTCACACAGATCTTCAGAGAGGAGAGAGGACTGTACCAGGACAAGGTCTTCTGCTTCGTCCACCTGAGTCTTCAGGAGTTTCTGGCTGCTCTTCATGTCCACCTGAAGTTCTTCAACTCTGGAGTCAATCTAGGTTCATTGCTAACATCAACACTATCAAGAATCTTCAGAAAGAACTTCCATCCAGAACACTTCTACCAGAAAGCAATAAATGAAGCTGTAGAAAGTCCAAATGGACATCTGGACTTGTTCCTGCGCTTCCTCCTGGGTCTTTCTCTGCAGACCAACCAGAGGCTCCTTACAGGTTTGTTGACCCAGACAGGAAGTGGCTCCCATCAGGACACAGCAGAGTTCATCAGGAAGAAGATCAGTGAGAAAGTGTCTCCAGAGAGAATCATCAATCTGTTCCACTGTCTGAGTGAACTGAAGGTCACTTCTCTGGTGGAGGAGGTGAATCAGCTGCTGAGATCAGGAGCTCTCTCCACAGCTCAGCTGTCTCCTGCTCAGTGGTCCAGCCTGGCCTTCATCTTACTGTCCTCAGAGGAAGATCTGGACGTGTTTGACCTGGAGAACTGCTCTGTTTTAGAGAAGGTTCTTGAGAGGCTGCTGCCGGGGCTCCAAGCCTCAAAAGAAGTTCAGTAAGTGGATTAAACACTGTAACCAGAAACATCTCTGATGGTGTGAACTGAACATGAATGTTTGATTTGTGTCTTCATTTTATTCAGACTGAGTTGGTGGAGCCTGTCAGTGAGAAGTGGTTCCCTTCTGTCCTCAGTCCTCAGCTCTCCGTCCTCTAGTCTGACACAACTGGACCTGAGCTACAACAAGCTGAAGGATGCAGGAGTGGAGCTGCTGTCTGCTGGACTGAAGAGTCCACACTGTCACCTGGAGACTCTCAGGTCAGACATGTTGATCAGTATTTATTGATCTGGAAACACATTCAGAGACACGTCAGTGATTCTTCTGATGTTACAGCTCCATTTCTAGATTTCACTTCATCTTTGGCTCAGAAATTCACTTCCTCTTTTTCTTCTCATTTTTTCCCTCAAACCAATGAGTTTCCTGATTTTTCAAAAGAAGTGATCCACTTTTCTCAAGTCTTTCTGAACCAACATGGACAGTTTAGTGTCTGTTTCTTGTCCATCATGTTGATTGATGTTTGTCATGTTGCTGAGAAAACACTGGGTTTTTTCTTCTTCTCCAGGTGTTTACTGCTTTACTACAGTCTGACTTTGTTTCTCTCAAGTCTCCATTTCTGCTTCACACTTTCCTCCAGTGGATTTATGGATTGATGTTGAAGATATTGAGGACAATGTTCATCAGCTCCAATAGAATCATCATCTCTGCAGCTCATGTTCATCATATTGGAGCAGAATCACACCTTTTTTCATCGGAGCTCCTTTCTCTGTTGGGTCCACTGAGTTTGACTTTGAAGTGTTTTGTCTTCATCTCCATGTTTCTGTTCTCTCGTTGCTCTTTTGACCAATAATAGAGCCAAAAACACTGGCCTCACAACAGTCGCAGTGTTTCAGACATGTTTGATCAGGTTGATCCTGACTGATATAAAAGTGCTTCAAATATTCCAACAATAATGTGATGATGATCTTCTGAATGGAAAGAGTTCAGTGGCTCCTCACATCAAGTCTTTAAAGTCTTGTCACAATAGAGGATTGAAAAAGTCTCACTTGTTGATGACACTCGTCTCTTTCACAGCCTGAGCAGCTGTGGACTGTCAGAGAGAAGTGGTTCCCTTCTGTCCTCAGTCCTCAGCTCTCCGTCCTCTAGTCTGACACAACTGGACCTGAGTGAGAACAGGGGCCTGAAGGATGCAGGAGTGGAGCTGCTGTCTGCTGGACTGAAGAGTCCACACTGTCACCTGGAGACTCTCAGGTCAGAACACATCAGCTCCTCATTCTTTGTCCTCATCTGTGGTGAGCATTGGAATGTACAGTTGCAAGCCTCACTGGATTCAAGCAGCTGGTCTCAGAGGAGAAACTCAGAGTCACTATTCTTTCAGAGAAAACCATGTTTTTGTGAACATCCATTCATATTTCTAATGAAATGTGACTTGTATGTGTGAACTTTGAATGACCCCAATGTGTCCCACATCCACAATGGACACAGTCACGTCACAGTCAGTATCAGGTGATTCTGGAGTTGTTGTCCTGCAGGAGCCAGGCACATGCGCTACATCACTGTTTGAAGGAGAAGGTGAAAGCCCTGGTTTTCCACTGATGGTGGTTTCACAGCTTTAACGCTTCCATGCAGTCCGATGGTTTTCACTGTGAAGCCTCCACTGCAGCTCTGTCGTGTCCTGGCTTCAACAAAGCATCAGGGTTCAGATCAGTGTGGTGTGTTGAAGCAAGTTTTCCAACCTTTGGCAGCTCTTCATGATGCCTGCTCTTTCATGTGTGCTGAAAAACACTCTTGTTTTCAGCCTCTAGTTAGTGAGTGACACGAGATATGAAAGGTGAATAAATGTTGTCAAACGTTACAGTTTATCCCTGTGAAACATCAATGAATATCAACAAAAAATATATTTTACAATTTTTTTTTAAACATTCAAAATAACTGTTGTGGTTCTGTGAAAAATACCTCCAAAATAGGGAGGCTCCGATCGATCGGTCACCAATCATGATCAGCCGATTTCAACGTGATCGGTGTTTGCTGATCACTACCTGTCACTGTCGATCACATGTGACAGTCGGCGCTCTGATGAAGCCCCGCTGGTTGAGACGCGTCCACTCCTCCCTCCTGGCTGCTCACTCAGCAGCAGCAGCACGTCTGCTGTGGAGCTTCTGTCATGTCAAGTTAGCATCCTGCAGCACATGCAGGGGACAACGCTGCGCAGGGAAGCGCCTTCAAATGAAGCAGGCCATGTAAAGCTCCAGCACTTGACGTCTGTCTTCTTGAAGTGGGATATTAAAACGTGTCTGAATGAAAATTTTTTCATGGCTCATGTTTTCACATCAGGTACACAGAAGGTCTCATCATTCCGATGACAAATTCATTGTCAATCGGTGTGTGTGGTATTGGTGATCGGCAGCCAAAACCCTGAGCTCAGCATCCCTCCTTCAAAATCAAGTGTCTTGTTTTTCTGTTGACATGTTTATGATGTCATGGTTTGGCAGCATTTCACCGTCATTTTTTACAGTGTAGGTTGAGGGTGCGAGGCTGGGGAAAGGGTTATGTCAATGAGACGACCCCACTAAGACAGCAGTGCACGTGTGTGTGTGTGTGTGTGTGTGTGTGTGTGTGTGTGTGTGTGTGTTGTCTGTGCTGCCTCTGTTAGAAAATCCTCATGAGAACAAAGTTTCCCAAAACACATGTATATTCCAACCACAATGTGATGATGATCTTCTGAATGGAAAGAGTTCAGTGGGTCCTCACATCAAGTCTTTAAAGTCTTGTCACAATAGAGGATTGAAAAAGTCTCACTTGTTGATGACACTCGTCTCTTTCACAGCCTGAGCAACTGTAAACTGTCAGAGAGAAGTGGTTCCCTTCTGTCCTCAGTCCTCAGCTCTCCGTCCTCTAGTCTGACACAACTGCACCTGAGCTACAACATGGACCTGAAGGATGCAGGAGTGGAGCTGCTGTCTGCTGGACTGAAGAGTCCACACTGTCACCTGGAGACTCTCAGGTCAGAACACATCATCTCCTCTCTTCAGTTCTGCTCCACAACTGGACGGTTCTTCTGCTCTCATGATTCTCTAAAACAGTTTCTCCTTCATTACAGTCTGGTACAGTGTAGGATCTCAGAGAGAGGCTGTGCTTCTCTGGCCTCAGCTCTGACCTCTAACCCCTCCCACCTGAGAGAGCTGGACCTGAGGAACAACCATCCAGGAGGAGCAGGACTGGAGCAGCTGTCTGCTGGACTGGAGAGTCCAGACTGGAGGCTGGAGACTCTCAGGTATGGACAGAGCAGCAGAAGTGACTGACTGAGCTCCACAGAGCTTCAGACTGAACATGTGATCCAGGAGCAGACAGATAGGATGTGGGTGTGTGACGCTGCTCAGACTCTTCATCTGAACTGAGCACATGACATGTTCTCCTGCTGGACACCAGTGGAAGCACCAAGGAGACAGTGGAGACTGAGCAGCTGTTTAGAGATCCATCTTTGTTGTCATCAACACAGTCATGAAAGAGCCGTCCACTGAGCAGCAGGAGATCATAGTCCTGAAACATCTGAAGTCACATGGAGCTGCTCTCATCCTTCTCTCTCTTTCTTCCTCCAGGCTGGAACACTGTGGACCACGGTGGTTAGAGATCTGACCTGAAGAAGTGTGAGTGAGTGTTTGATCCATGAGAACTGCTGGACTCACAAGTCTCTGACAGAGCAGCAGTGGTGATGAACTTTGACCTTCTTCTCTTTCTTTGGTCAAGACTGACTCCGAGTCTCAGCAGCCGCTGCCGTCATCATGGAGAGTTTCCAGCTCTTCTGAGGCAGAGTCTCAGTGGAGAGCAGCACAGAGAAAGAGTCCTCAACAGCAGTCAGAGAAGAAGCCTCCACCCTCACAGAAGCTCTTCATCTGTGGAGACGCTTCTGTCTTCAACACCCCAAACAGCTCAGATGTCCAGCTTTTGCTCTTGTTTTCCATGACTCCTTCATGCCACTTCCTCTCTGAAGCCTTCAGCCGTGTCCATGACTTGAACCCTGATATGAGCCCTTTGATGTGGACACTTGAGGAGCCTGTGTTTTGGACACGTGGACTTTGTTCATCACATGTCACTGGCTGAAATGATCTTCCTCTGAATGCAAACGGACAGATGCTCATGACTCAGTCGGAACAGGGCTGTTTGACTCACCATGTGATCTTCTTCTTCTCACCAAGGTAGTTCCAAACACAAGACCATGTACCTGAACAATGTCTTTTAGAAGTCAGCAGTGACTCAGTGAGAAGCTACGGAGAAATGGTGTGATGAGGTCACCAGCTGAGACCTCCAACCACGGCCTCCTGATCTGGTGTGGGAAGATCAACCTGCCATTTGATGTCTGCAGGTCTTTCAACAAGCTCTGTCACGGCTCACTTTGCCTCGTTTTGGACTCAACTCTTCCACAGTGAAAGAACCTGTTTTGGATTTGCTGCACTGCAGGTAGAGATGGAGGAACCTGCTTTAAAGTTGGAGGAATATACACCTCTAATGTATCATCCGTTTGCTCGCGAGAGTGTGGACCAGAAACCCAGCAGTTCAAATGAGAAAGAAAGTCTTCCCTGCCAGAGGAGTCTAGTGACCCTGCCAGAGCTCTGGCTCCACAGCCTCAGCTCCAGTGGTGGAGACTGAGACCAAGACTCATCATCTCTGGCTCTGACTCTTTCATGACACACTTCACTTCATCTTGGGCTGCAGTCTCCCCTCAGGGCTCCTGGGCTCTGGGGCTCCCCGTTGCCATGGCGCCACATCCCTGATCCGGTGTGGACTCCCTTTGGTTCGGAGCGACGTAGATGAATCCTCATTTCCTGGCCTTTCCTGGGTGAGGAGCTGTGAGCAGATGATGCGCTCCTCTCCTCTGATTGGCTGGCTCCATCACTCCTCCTCCTCCTCCTCACCCATCAGTGTCCCAGAGGTTCCTGAGCTTCCTCCATCCTTCACTTGCTCCCCACAAAGTCAGGCTCCAGTGTGGAGCGGCTCTGGTTCTTCAGCTCTTGGTCCTGGTCCTCTTCCATCCAGGCGTCTGTCCCACTCTGTCCTGATCACACACACCCTCCTCTCCTGCTGGAGCACAGTCAGGTGACCTCAGCCATGCTCTCTGCCACTGCTGTTGGACTCCGTCTCTCAGGAGACAAAGCATGGTGAAGCAGTTTATTCAGGAGCAGACGCCTGGATGAACATGATCATCAGTAACATACATATCAGGATTCCCACACTCTCCCCCTTTTGATCTCTTCTCAGAGAGATCAACAAAACATCCAAGGTATGATGCACATTTCCTCCCCAGAATCGAGCAGAAGTTAAAATGGTCTGAGCCGCCGCCGTGCTTGTAAATACCCGCTGACCTTTGACCTCCGTCATGAGGAGAGTTGTGCTCTTCATCAGCTTCAGTAACCGTGACATGCTTCTGAAACACTCTCTGTCTGTGCGACTCACTCTCTCACACACGCGCGCGAGCTCCAGGAAACTCTCCGTCCAGTCAACGTGGGGGGGGGTGTCACGTGACCAACCCCCAACTGGAGCGAGAGAATGACCTCATGAAAGCCAGACCCGCCTGTTGGACCAGAACCAGAACTATGGAAGTCTTTCTCTGGATATCAATTGAATTTTTTACAGCAGCGTAAACACAGTTTGAATTTTAAATGGCATCGAATTTCAAGCACTGCTATTGCTTCACCTGACATTCAGTATAAAATAGGGGATTCGATTAAAAAGGAGAATTGTGATGAATTCATCTCAATTAACCTCAGTTGAATGGTATCAGAATATTTGCCAGAAGAAGCCACATGTTTCTGTGTGAATGAATGTGGTATGATGGAGCCACACAGACATTTAGACAACAACATATTGTTGATTCTGCCTCAGTTTGACAATAAACCACCATGGAGGCTCTGTTCAAGTCTCGATCTCACCCGAGTTCAACTGAAGCTCTGTTCAAGTCTCGATCTCACCCGAGTTCAACTGAAGCTCTGTTCAAGTCTTGATCTCACCCGAGTTCAACTGAAGCTCTGTTCAAGTCTCGATCTCTCCCGAGTTCAACTGAAGCTCTGTTCAAGTCTTGATCTCACCCGAGTTCAACTGAAGCTCTGTTCAAGTCTTCATCTCACCCGAGTTCAACTGAAGCTCTGTTCAAGTCTCGATCTCTCCCGAGTTCAACTGAAGCTCTGTTCAAGTCTTGATCTCACCCGAGTTCAACTGAAGCTCTTTTCATGTCTTGGAAACATCTGGATCAGAATGTCCAGTCCATCCAGAGTGGTGGAAACCCTGGACATTGTGGAGTGAAAAACCTCCCTGAACCAAAGCCAACAGCTGCTTTGGTTCAGGGAGGATTCCTCCATGTTTGTTGTTGTTGTTCTCATCCTGGCTGCCAGGTGTCTGCTGCATCAGTGGCATCAGTGGAGCAGGAACTCCTGCACTCACAAAGGTTCCACTGCTGTCTGCAGAGAACACACTGTTCAGTTCAATTACAACGATTAAATGTGATCAAAATATTTTTTTTTTGAGTTTTTGTTGTCATTAATTAATCGTAATTAACTCGTTAAAGTCCCCCCACAAGTATAAAAATACAATTCTGTGAATAAAAATATGATTCAATAGAAATAAAAATCAGAACACCAAAATTCAGTATTTTAAAATTCAGTGCACAAACACCGACAGCGAGGGAAAAGCACTCGACCTATTCAGCCAATCAGGATGCTTCAACCTCAGCGGACGTCATGGTGCCAGCCTCCTTCGGTCTCGTGGACCTGACAAAACACCCAACACCTTTTGAGCCCAAAAGCGATGGCGCCCCTCCATGGCGGGATCTGGTCCGGCCGAGAGCCGCCTTCAGAGTCAGCGGGCCTTTATTCCAGATGAAGTCTCAGCAGAGGAAAGGGCTTCAAACCCAGCGCAAACAGCGGCTGCATCAGGGAGCGGAACACGGCGCCTGTTTGAGGGGAAGATCCCAAAGAAAGGAGCAGTGAAGAGACGGAGCGCTGAGGACGGCTGCGGACTGGAGCCAGATGGATTCCTCAGGAGGCCACGCCACTGCTGTTGTTGGCAGCAGCTCCAGACTTGACTCCGCTGCTGGATTGGCTGCTTGACTTTTTCCTTTTGGTTGCTATTTTTTGATGGGGTTTCACAGCCTCAGGCCATATTTTAGCCCTGGAGCAAAAGTCAACTGGAATAAAGAAACAACAAGCAACTCTGGGATGAAAAGAATGAGTCAATGTTTGGACTAACACTAGATTGTAGTGACTTGTCGTTGTCTGAAACATGACGTGTGAAGGACTGAGTGTGTCCAAGATGAAGACGGGGCCGACAGAACGAACACTCCCGGGACGCCGTCACTCTGGGCTCACCCTCGCACTGCCCATTCTCACTGACAGACCTGCCAGTTGCTGACACAGAGGAAGCGCCGCGTGAGCGTCGCCTCTACGTTTGAACGCAGCGCTCACAAGCACGCCCTGCTCTTTCGGCCAATCGGCTTACAGCGAGGCCACGGCCGCCTTGGTCCCGCGCTCCAGAACCAGGCTGCAGGAGGCCCGACAAAAACTCTGGCCCAAACCTTCTCAGGAATATTTCCAGCTCAAAGAAGAGAAGTCGCGCTGTGGTGAGACGAGTGAAGGAGAGGAAGTGACCTGGGTGGGTTCAGTCGTGTCGTGACATGAAAGTGTCTCTGTCCCTTCATTTTTTCTCACGTTTCTAAATTACAAACCAGCGGGTAGCCCCGCCTCCAGATGCCGACCTGGTGACCTGGAGACACGGGTCACTGGCGTCTCGTGCTTTCACCATGGCAAACGCAACTGAATGAGAGGAAAGGAAATCACAGGCGTGTGGAGCGAGCAGACAAGTGAGGTGGCTCCGTCCAGCTCACACGGGGTGTTCTCCTCTTTACCACTTGGTTTAGCGTGTTTGGAAAAACGGATGCTGCTTGTCAAGTGACTTCCTCCCTGTGAGCTCAAGGAGGAATCTGAGGACGGGAGGCTGAGAGCAGAGGAGCGGCGCCACCAAGAGACTCGCCGTAGAACGCCGCTCCTCCACGAGAAGACGGCAGCTGCTCAGGAATAACAGCTCGACACCTCCAACTCCAGAAGACATGTCCAACTGTGTTGCTTCCTGCCTGAATGAAGAGGTGAAGCGCACGGCCTCCGTTCACGTAGCCTGTCCTTTAGCAGCAGGGCTTGGCCACAGACATGCCTGCGCTCCAACCAGGTGCATTCAGACATGCATCTGGGAACTAGGGCAGAGGTTCGGGGTCACGTGGGGCCCGTTTCCATCTTCACTGTGGCCCTGTACTGTGAGTGTTCCACACCACACTGGGGCCAATGAAAGAGCAACTGTGGAAGCATCGTGCATGATGGTCGTGAATACAGTGTATCCACACACACACACTCACACACACACACACACACACACACACACACACACACACACATATGGCCTTTGAACTGCGCTGCACTGAGCCCGTGTGAGTCGTGGGCCCCAGTGAAAGCCTCGTGCTGCCGCTTGTGCTTCTGGTTCCGCCTGCGGGTCCGCGGTGTCACCGGGCCGAGCGGCAGGAGGAGCCGCGCACCGGAAGTGAGGCTTCCTCCGCGCTCTCGCGCTCAGAGTCTGCGCGTGATGTCGGTGATGAAGTCGCTGCTGCTGCTGCTGCCGCTGGTCTGGAGCCTTGTCACGCAGCGTGGCGGCTCCTCGCGGCTCCACCGCGGAACCGGCAACTCCAGCGTCCACACCGTGGCTCCGGACTTGGACCTGGCTCGAGTCGTGCGGCGCGTGGAGCGACGGTTCCTCTCCCTCACGATCGACGCGAGTCTGGCCGAAGAGGAGAAGTTCATGTACCTGCTCAGGTGAGTCCCGAGTCCCGAGTCCCGGACCGGGTCCCGGGCGCCGACCAAGTCAGTCAGTCACTGCGCTTCACTCGCGCGCGCGCGCGCTCACGCACGGCGCGGACTCTGGCAGAGTGAGGGTGAGGCCCACGTGCACGCGCCTGTGGTGTTGTCTTCCGTGTTGGTGAAAGTTGTCAGATCAGGCAGGAGGACCAGTTGTTTGGTGGACGTGAAGGCGACAGACAGAGTCCCCTCCATACAACCGGGGTTCTGCGTCTCCTGCGTCAACACCTATTCACAGACACACATACGTCATTACGTGACAACCGTCGACCAGGTGAGGTCGCGGGGGCAGCCGCCCAGTAGAGAGGCCCAGACTTTCTGTGTTGAGCTTGTGCCGCATACCGCGCTGGGTTCCAGTGACCTGGGACCCACGAGTCGGCTGTAACCGAGTCGCCACCTGCGACTAGTTAAAGCACATCCTGAGCCGTTCAAATGAAAAGAAGCACTGGACACGACGCAAGCGTTTACGAGTCGCGTCGCGCTAGAAACCCGGCGGGATGAAGAGGAAACGCAGCTTTTGGGTTTCTTCCGTTGCTTCTCCTTCCTGTTTGGGGAAGCCATCTTGGATGAGGAGTTGCTGCTGGCTGAAGAACCTCGGCTCCAACGTGCGCAGGGCTCTGAGTGACTCGGTGACGTGGGCTCTTGCGTGTCGGTGACCTCCCAATGTCCCTCTGCAGCTCTCGCAAGGTGCGGACGCTGGCCAGGGGGCTGAGCCCCGCCTTCCTGAGGTTTGGAGGAACGCGACAGGACTTCATGGAGTTCACTCCTGCTCAGAGAGCGGGCGGCGCCGGCTCAGGTAAACACCTCCCCCTGCTCCTCCTGACAGGCTCCAACATGGAGGCCGGCTTCCTCAAGGCGCCGTCGATGGACAGATGCCGCCGCTGCTAGCCTAGCGCCCAGCCTTTGAACTGCTGTGGCTTTTGTGGCCCATTCTTCGACTTGGCCTCAGCCATTCTCACGTCATGTTGGTTCGACGTGTTTGAGTCGACTGCAAGTCACAACAATGGAGTTTTAGTCCAAACATTCACTCACTCACTGTTTTCATTCCAGAGTTGTTTATTGATCCCAGAGCTAAAAGAGTAATGAGCCTCCAGAATAAAGTGAGTGAATGAAGGAACGCTCTCAGCAACGTTGCTGTCAGTGTTTGGATGGTGGACTCCACACGCATTGACTCCTCATCCACTTCCTGTTTGAGATTGCTGAGAAGCAGCAGCAGCAAAGTAAAGTGGTGTTCAGTGATGTGAACTCCACAGCTGCACTTCTGTCCAGAAGCCCAAACCCTGAAGTGGCGGAGCGACTGTCTCCAGCGCTCACGCGCCTCCTCCTGCATGCACTTCTGTTGGAGGCCACCGGGGGCGCAGCGCCTCACTGGAGGATCCGTCTGCCCTCACAAACCTGCTGCGCTTCTTCTGGTGCAGTCCACCAAAACCAGGAGGCAGTTTGGCTTTGTTCTTCAGTTCTGGCTGAACACTCTGCTCTGGGTTTGATTCCTCAACTGTCACGCACCTTCACGCAGTTTTCCTCAGTGTCACCAAGACCCTGGTGCCGAGTCGTCCGAGTCGTGGGGAAAAGGGGCGTCGACCGACTTGTCTCGTCTGAAGGCATTAACACTAGTTTTGAACGGACCACATGGTCCACAGCTGTTCCAGGGTCCTGCGAGGACCTGCTGCCTCCAGCGGCGGAGAAGGCGCTGAAGAGTCAGTGGGCGAGGCAGCGGCTGCTCCTGATGAAGGAAGACCTGCAGAGGCGCTACAGACGGGTCCACTTCACAGGTGCGTGGCGCTGCAGCCGGCGGGTCGCACACGTGTGCGTGAGACAGTTGTGACCTGTGCATCCAGAGCACACAACACCGGCCAACTCTGTGCACTGTGGAGGGATTTCTCCGCCTCCAGATTTGGATACAAAGAACAAATAGAATTTAAAAACAAAAATCCAAATTTAAAAAAACGCATGACGAAAAAATGATGAAGGTTTGAATACTAAAACAAAAGATCTACATAGTGTTGTCAATACATTTGATTCAAGTGAGCCACATAAAGACGTTTTTTCAGATTTACACAGAAATGGCGTTGGGGGCGTGTCCTTGCTCTGGAGACTGACAGCACTCAGAAGCGTGGTGTGGTGTTCACAGGCAACAGGGATGTTGGGACGCTGTAAAAACAGCTGTGGCTGAGTCACGTGGATGAGGGAGAAGAAGAGCAGAGACAACACACTGCTCCGATCTACACGCTGTTTAAGCTGCAACTTGCCACCAGACACCAGATCAAGGAAGTCAATAATGACACGCTGTGTGCTTCTGTGGTCAGGTTTCAAATGTCCACGCCAACGCAACATCACTCGCGGTTCAGCTCCGGAGTCGAGCCGCGCCGGCCAACACCAAACTCTGAAACTACTGTATTAGTAACTTTTCAAAAACACCATGTTCATCTTTTTTTGGATTCAAACCTTGATAACAGGGCATCCAATTATTTATTAAATTTTTTTATTTATTTTTTAATTCAGTTTTAGTGTTTTGGTATTTTTTGTATGTTGTGTTTTTGTGTTCCGACCTGGATGGCAGCGAAACCGATCCACATTTGCAGGCGCTCCTTGAAGCCGCCCCGCCTGTAGAGGGCGCTGCAGCGTGGTGCTGAAAGTGCGGCGTGTCTCGGCAGAGTCCACCGTGGAGCTCCTGCACTCCTTCAGCAACTGCTCGGGCTTCCATCTGATCTTCGGGCTGAACGCGCTCCTGAGGAGGCGGGACAACAGCTGGGACGCCAGCAACGCGCGCTCGCTGCTGAGCTACTGCGAGTCCCGCCGCCTGCGCATGTCCTGGGAGCTCGGCAATGGTAACCACCTCCTCCGGGGAGCTGGCGTCCCACGTGGCGCCTCCTAGTGTCGGCGTGGTGACGCAGGCGCGTGTGTCCCTCCGCACGCTTGTGTCCTCAGAGCCCAACAGCTACGAGAAGAAGGCAGGCATCCGGGTGGACGGGCGGCAGCTGGGCCTGGACTTCACCCGCCTGCGCCACCTGCTGTGGGAGTCCCAGTTCTACCGGGACACAGCGTGCTTGTACGGCCCAGATGTGGGGCAGCCGCGGGACCACCGAGTCGACCTCTTGACTGGGTGAGGAGCGGAGGCGTGACTCCAGGTGGTGGCCGGGACTGACTCTCTGCTGGTCCTTCAGGTTCCTCCAGACGGGCGCAGACGCGGTGGACGCCGTCACCTGGCACCAGTGAGTCATGTGACAGCCAGCGCCACTTCTGCAGTCACTGCACCTGGTTCACGGGCCGCAACCCTCAAGTGCCGCTCTCCTTGGCCGAGTCTCTCAGAGACTGAGTCGTTTGTTGACCGCCTTATTTATTGATGACTTACTTTTAGACCAGGTTTTTCTTTGACCAAGTCATTCGTTGACCGAGTTATTCATTGACTGACTCATTCTTGACCGAGTCATTCGTTGATGGAGTTATTTATTGATGACTTACTTTTAGACCAGGTTTTTCTTTGACCAAGTCATTCGTTGACCGAGTTATTCATTGACCGAGTCATGTGGTGACCGAGTTATTCATTGACTGAATCATTCTTGACCAAGTCATTCGTTGACCGAGTTATTCATTGACTGACTCATTCTTGACCGAGTCATTCGTTGACCGAGTTATTTGGTGACCGAGTCATTCATTGACTGAGTCATTCTTGACCAAGTCATTTGTTGATGGAGTTATTTATTGATGACTTACTTTTAGACCAGGTTTTTCTCTGACCAAGTCATTCGTTGACCGAGTTATTCATTGACTGATTCATTCTTGACCAAGTCATTCGTTGACCGAGTTATTTGGTGACCGAGTTATTCATTGACTGATTCATTCTTGACCGAGTCATTCGTTGACTGAGTTATTCGTTGACCGAGTCATTCACAAACACGTCAGGAGGTTAGTACTTGTCGTCAAGTCTACAATGTTTCCTCCGAGTCAGTTACCGAGTCTTGTCTCCAGTTACTACGTCAACGGCAGAGACACGTCCCTGGAGGACTTCCTGGACCCAGAAGTGCTGGACAGTCTGCAGTGGAAGATCAGGGAGGTGCTGCAGGTACCTTCCAGTCAGGCGACTCGGAGGCACCTGGTACCGATGCTGCGTGTGTGTGTGTGCGTGTGCGCAGACAGCGAGTCGGGCCAGGAAACCCGTGTGGCTGGGGGAGACCAGCTCGGCCTACGGAGGCGGAGCCCCGGGACTGTCGGACACGTTCGCCGCCGGCTTCATGTGAGGCGCTGGAGTGCGGCGCCTGCGCCCGGGCGACTGGCTCACCAGCTTTGATTGACAGGTGGATGGACAAGCTGGGACTGGCCGCCAGGTCTGGCCTGGACGTGGTGATGCGGCAGGTTCTGATCGGCTCAGGAAGCTACCACCTCATCGATGACGACTTGAACCCTCTTCCTGTGAGCGCCGGGCTCAGACTTGGAGACGACTGGCGTCTGTGACGTGTGGGTGACGCGTGTGTGTGTGTGTCCTGCAGGACTACTGGCTGTCGCTGCTCTACAAGCGTCTGGTGGGACCCGAGGTTCTGTCGGTCCGGGGCCTGGACTCGGGCGAGAGTAGACGAGTGCGCGTCTATCTGCACTGCGCCCGCAGACCCAGGTACTGCGCCCCTGCACGGTGCAGGTTTTGCCGGATGTTAGTTTGGTTTGACAAGCAACAGAGGTTTTTCTGAGACCTGAGGGTGTCCTAAAACGTACACCGTGCTCCTGCTCTTCGTCGCTCCTCCTCCTCACCGGTGGCGCCCTCAGTTACAGGGCCGGCGCCGTCACTCTCCTGGGCCTCAACCTGAGGGCGCACCTGAGCAGGATCCAGCTGCCGCCGCCGCTCTGCTCCAGCACGGTCCAGGCCTTCGTCCTGCAGCCGGGAGAGGCGGCGCTCCACTCCAGGTGCTCTCCTTCAGGCTCTGTAGAGTCATGTGACCCGTCCGCTTCAGAACTAGCGGTCGTTCACGTCCAGTTCTGAACGCAATCTGAGGTCCGGGGTCTCGGTGTGCGACCTGACAGGAAGCTCCTCTCCCAGACAGGTGAAGCTGAACGGAGGCGTGCTGAAGATGGTCGACGACCAGACCCTGCCGGAGCTGAAGGGGCGTGTCCTGCCGCCGGCCGAGCAGCTGCTGCTGCCCGCCTTCTCGCTGGGCTACTTCGTCTTCGCGGAGGCCGCGGCGCCCGCCTGCCTGTGACGTCGCCGCCGCCCCGGGTCACGTGGTCCGGATTCAGTCGCTCACAGGCGCCGGTGCTGCCGCCGAGTGGCTCGACGGTGCGTAGCAGCTCGTGAGGTTGTCTCGCGTATTATCGTCCCTGGCAGTTGCGATTGACAGTTTCCGCCGTGATCTGTGAGAAAGCAAAGTGGGAGGCACAAGGTTTGCGGGGAGAAACCGATCTACTATTAAACACTTGAACGTGGTGAGACATGAGAGCACAGCCGTGCGAGTGGCATCCGTGTTTCGCGTGAGGGGATTTATGGAAAGTGGAGGATAAAGACGCGCATATCGTCTACATTTAACCAAGGTCAAGTCCGCGCCGAAACGAAACCACTCGCAAAACGCAATTCCACAGTGCTCGTGTGATGCGAGTATTACGGTAATGCCAAAGCGAAGCCGATTTCAACATTAAAGACACAGAAATATACCGTGTCGTTTTAGAAACTCCAACTGATTGGTCCCGTGGAAGACATCCGGGGGATTCATGAACGACACAATAACAGAATGCGGCGGTGACTTCCACGAGTGTGGGTCTAGACCAGTGGCGTGGTGGTCCACCGGAGGGATTCTCCCAAATATCAAGATGTACACGTCCACATTCAATAAGTTTTCAAAGTGCTTTTACTTTGAAATGACACAGGAACTTGCGCGCTAACTTCCTGTGCGTCTTCCAATTTGTTGGATTTTCTAAACAATACGGTAATTTCCCGTTGAAATCAGCTTGGCTTTGGCATTACCGTAATCCTCGCCTTGCACGAGCACTGTGCAACTGCGGAGTTTGGGCGCGGCCTTGGACTGCGGCGGTGACGTTCAGGCCAAACTACAGACGGGTGAGGTTCCGTCGGACCTCGAGCCTTAGATGTGTGATAGACGGCCATGTTCAAAGCCCACGGTTTAATGACGCCTCCCAACCCGGATGTAGAAAGTCATTCACAATAAATAAAAAAAAACAAAGCACATCAGCACAAGACGGTGAAAACATGCAAGTCAACGCATGCGCGTGTACGTGTCCGAGCCGTCGCCCCCGGATGACGTAACCAGTGTCACATGGGCCGACTTAACGCCCATGTACATTGTTTATGTACACAAATGATGAACCGAGTGGGTGAATCCGGCCATTTCGGTTGATACTTTCTGTTTTCTAAATCTACGGCAGAAGCCCCCTGTTACAGCACGTCGCTGATGTCTGGGATGAAACATAGATACACGACCATGGAAATAAAACCTCCAGAAGTCCGCTCACGGCGCTTTACTTTTCCGGTGACCTCACCATTCCACGAAAACATTGGCTACATTCTTCGACGCGGCGGGTGCAGCAGTGTTTCGTGACGTGACATGTTCGCCTGCACAGTCACGTGAAGAGTGCGTCCAATGTGGAGCGCCTCACCGTGTGGTGCAGCAGCGCCACCTCCAGGGAGCAGAGCGGCCTGCCGCGCCTCTTCAGGAGCTGTGTGTCTCCAGGAGCCAGAGACGTGCAGGTGGGATCAGAGCCTTCGACCCTTCTCACCCTGGACATGGACTGTTTGTTCCTCTTCCCTCTGGCAGGAGGCTGCGCTCCAGAACCTCCCGTCACAGGAACAGCTTCTTCCCCTCGGCCGTCACACTGTTGAATTCGTGATCAGCCTTGTTGTTGTTGTTGTTGTTTTTTATTTGACTGACAGCACTTTATTCCAAAGCGCTTTCCTACTTGGTGGGACCCCACTGACCACGGCGATAAAGCAGATTCTGATTCTCGTTCCTAGTCTGGCGAAGTGACGTCACCGGCAAAGTGACGCCTCGTGAACAAACTTCTGCGTGTTTACACCGTTAGTTATGTACTTCGTGTCAGACATCGAAGGCGAGCCGCAACAAATGGGCTGACGTTGGTCTGTACATTAAAAAGCTCTACGTGTCAGACGTCATCAGTTTTCAGCAAAGAGAACTGAAACGTACCCTACTTCCGGGGTAGGGACCGAAGCCCGGAAGCCCCGCAGAGAGAGCATTTCAGGAGTAAATGATTGACCGTACTCAAACTAAAAAATATACATATATGTATCCTTGAGTTTAAATCAGAATTGACTTCGTTGCTGTACGGAGTTATATGCGATATTCGAGCCCGCCACCGCATGTGGTTGTGTTTTATTTTGAAGGTGTGACGGAAACGTTAGGGCCCTTGAGGTGAGAATAGATTGCGCCTGTGGGATTCATCTGCCACGAAATGAAAATGGACTGTGATTAACATTGCATTTCTATGAACACACAGCGCTACTGACAACAGTCTCGCGTCAGTGAATACTCCTTTCATCCTAAGCCATAGCGTCTGGTCACCAGTAGGTGGCAGCAGCGCCACGCTGCGGGCGCGCGGCTCGATGGTGGCCCCGCCCACCCCGTAGACACGCGTGGGTCGGCGGCGGAGGAGAAACTTCTCAAGGAGTTGGAACACAAACACGCGGCTCATGACGTCAGCAGCCGCCTTTATCGCCGTGTCTTGTCCCGGTGTTTCATTGTGCCACACTCACGGCGGCCTGTCGCTAGGAGACGCCCGACCCTCCAACATCAAAGCGAGCCGCGTCTCCCACGCCGTCCTTCAGAGGACACACACACACGCACGCGGATGATTCAACAGCCGGTTTTATTGAACGGAGTGAGACATCATCGACACATGGAGCCTGAAAGAAACACGTCTGTCAGATAGATATGTTCGTCCTCTCCAGCCCCAAACACCGAGGCCCCGCCACCTTCCTCACAACTCTGGTGTCAGCGACTCGAAACACGACCCCGAACCGGTGCACCCGCGAGTCAAACGCCTGACACGGACCGGGTGCCGCCATGTTCCGGTCCGAGCTTCGTGGCGGTGACACCAGAGTTGCACCCAGTCTGTCGACGCTGACTGAAGCCCCGCCCCTTATAGTCATTTCCCATATAGCGCTCTCTCTCTCGCTCGCTCGCTCTCACCCACCCCCGCCGCTCCCCCCGCCCCCGCTACCGTCCTTCAATCTAAGTCTATTGAATTAAAAAAAAATGTCACGTTGAAAAGAGGAGAATTGAATTGTACAAATGAATAGAAACGTCAATACTCTCAGTTCAGTCACACTGTCGTCGGCATAGAAACGAGGGAGCGCCGCCTCTCGCTTGCTGCCTCATGACGCCATGAGACGTTTTTTTATAGGAGCGGATGAAGAAATAAACCAAGCATGAAGCGTCGCTGGCTTCAAAGAAGGAAGGAAGGAAGGAAGGAAAGGAAAAGGAAGGAAGGAAGGAAGGGAGCAGGGGAGAGGAAGGAGGTCTAGGCCTGCGCGCTGGTGCCGTTCTTGTCCGGGAGGTTGTTGAGCGCCGCCGCTGCCACCGCCTCCTGCTGGTTGCTGTCGCGGCGCGGCGGCATCCTCTCGTTGATGCGGTCCAGACCTCGCGCCTCCTCGAAGCTCTGGATCTTGTGCTGCGGGTTGAAGCCTGGCGCGGCTGCAGGAGACAGAGAGCACTGTGAGAGACCGTCACCCATCAGGCTGAGCACTGGGGTCTCCAAGCAGCCAGCCAGGACCACCACACCTCAAAGCACTGAGAGCCCTCACTAAAGTTCTCACTCAAGTGCCACCCAAAGAACCACCCACGCAAAGGAGCAGCTCCTGCCGTGTGGCCTTGGAGAACCCGCACGAGACAGAACAGAGAGGAGACACTCACTTGCATCAGGCGCCGCGCACATGAAAGAGAAGAGACAGAGGATGGTTAGGAGGAGGAAACCACACAGACCTCTGAGCACAGTTCTCCTGGACCAGGGGTCGTCATGACGGTTTGCCTCTCCAACATCTCAGACGGACGTGACAGAGGTGTTGGAGAGAACATGAGAGAAGAACATCCCCGAGTCACCGCCTTCACGGCCGGTGAGGGCAAAACGCTCGCCTTGGTATCGGAACATTCAAGTGACAGAACAAACGTACCTCGAGCCTCCTCCGCCTCCACAGTGGCTGTAGGTGAGAGAGGGGAGGGGGGTGAGGGAGAGGAGATGGAGCAGAAGGAGGGAGAGAGACAAAGAGGAAAGGTGATGGAGGGGAGATTATAGAATGATAGAAGGGGGAGAGGAGAGAAGAAGGGATGGGAGGGAGGGAGAGATGGTGATGAGGGAGTGAGAGGAGCAGAAGGGATGGCAGGGTGAGAGAGACAGACACATGTTAGCAAACGGCTAGCACCAACTGGCGGCCGCTCAGGTGCGTTGACATGACACATGAGCGTCAGGAGCTTCTCACAGATCCTGGCCCACACTCACCGCTCTGCAGAGTCCGCCGGCCGCCGGACAGAACTCCCAGGGGAAGCGTGCCAGTGGGAGTCAGACCCTTCAGCTGCAGCACACTCTCGTTCTCCTCCCTGTCAAACACACACATCTCTGTTACAACATCAGCCGCTCCTGCAGGGGGTGCACTCTCCTCATCGCAAGTGGCGAGAGACCCGGTTCACCACTGGACCCCTGCGGGCCGACGCCACTCACCTGAGCACGGAGAACACTCGGGCCATCTTCCCGATGGCTCGGATCTTGTTTCTGATCACCTCCTTCCTGACAGCCGGAGCGCCGCCTGCAGACACGCCGTCAGCCACCATCATTCATTCACCATCGGAGAGCGGCGAGGGGCGGGGCCTCGTACCTTCACACGTGTCGTCTCCCTCTGACATGAGCTCGTCGTCGGAGCAAATGTTCAGCACGTTCACCAGCATCTCCGTCACTGTGCGCACAAGGGCTCGGATCAGAGACGGCTTACAGCAGATTATCAGATTATTGGCCGGAGGTTTGTTCAATTCGTTTGTGCCCGGGGTCCGGGCTCAAACCCGCAAGACCATCGAGTCGAGTACTGAAAGTTAGCATGTCGCGACTGTGACGGGTTGGCGCTCTGTGGACCCGGCCCCCAGCCAGTCGCTAGCACACAAAACAACCAGGTGGGCCGGGACGGTTGCTAACAGCTAGCATCACAAACGGACGACAGCGATGAAATACATAAGAACTACGGTAAGAAATATGTTTGAAAAAGAAAAGAAAAATAAAATAATAAACTCTGCACAGGTCTCATAAAATTTGGCAGAACATTTTCTGGGGGAAATAACAAACCTGAAAGTGGGAGAAAACTAAATATACGGTGAAGGAGAGGAGTAATAAAATATTAATAAAAATATGTAAAAAATAATAATAATAAAGAAAGTGGGAAATAATGGCAATACAAGCGTTGAAGTCATGAAGAGCGTGAGAAGACAGGTGTCAGAGTGCCGACTCACCCTTCTCGCCCACGAAGGGCAGCGACCAGGTGAAGACGTCCATGAAGTTGGGCAGCCAGTAGGGGTGAGGGGAGCAGTTGAACTGCCGGATGTTCATCACGTTGTTCTCGTACTTGAGCACCGCCGCTGAGGGCACGAGAGCAGGTTCACCGTCGCTCAAGCTTGGAGGCTCTTGGGTCGCCGCGGCAACCACTCACCTTTGTTGTTGTAAACGTCCAGATAGTTGGGCGCCGAGAAGATGGTGATCAAAGATGGGAAGCCGGTCGTCTGACTCTTCCTGTACATTCGATACCTGCCGGACACAGACAGGGCGACCCCTGACTTGACTGACAGGAGGCGGGGGAGTGGGGGTTTGGAGGGGGGGGAACGACGACTCACCCTGCGTCCTGGGCTTCGTGCGCTCGTATTACTGACAGCAGGTTGTTGTTCATCAGGAAGTCGCAGACGGCAGGATAGCTGCGAGAGAGAGAGAGAGAGGGAGGGAGAGAGAGAGTGTGTGTGTGAGAGAGAGAGGGAGAGAGGGAGGACGCGTCAGTGAGGCGGAGACACAGGCTCAGAGTCTGTCCCAGCTACCAGGGGCCAGAGGTGGGGGACACCCTGGACACACACACACACACAACTAAGAGCCATCAATTCACCTCTTTGGACTGTGGGAGGAAACCAGAGTGCACAGCAGGCGAGAGCAAAGAAACAGTGATCGAGGTAAAAAGGCAGGAAAACATGAAGTCTGACGTGCACACCAGCAGCTCCTGCCCACACCGGAGTTACACGGAGGATGGAGTCATCCACGGATGATCTCTGGCTCTGAAGCCGCCAGGCGCCTGTCACCTGTAGAAGTAGGAGCATCCTCTCACGCTGTTGTGGCAGAAGTGTTCCTGGGTCTTCTCAGAGCCGTAGTCCTCTCCCGGGTCGGACCACAGCAGGTCACACATGGGGCCGAAGGCCGGAGGCTCCTTGAAGCGGTCCAGCTGCACCACAGAGCAGATGATAACCGCACATAAAACCGGTGGACCTGGAGTAAACGCCTCACACGCGAGGAAATAAGCCGGTCCACTGTTTCTTCCCCTGTCGTCTTGTTTTCAGGGGACCGGGTTTTAATGTGCTGCTTTCTCACTTCTTTATTTTCGCAGTTCAGTGAGCGTTCACCCCGACGGAGCCGATACGGAGACTCACTTAGAGTGTGTGTACTCGTATATCCCGACTTGTGGGGACCAATTCTTGACAAAATCCTATCCTTGTGAGGACCTCATGCCTTCGGTTCAAACCTCAATCAGAGTGTGAAACCTTCAAAATAACTGGGTTTGAGTTTGGTCCAGAGTCCTGGCTCATGTGTTTTGGTTAGGTTTAGGGGGAGAGGCTGGGGAAAGGGTGGTGGCAATGAGAGGTCCTCAGACGGACAGAGAGACAAACGTAAGTGCGTGTGAATGATTGCAAGTTAAAGTATGGATCTCATCCGAACACCCATCAAGCCGAGGGATGTTTGGGTGAGATGACCATGCTGCTACATGTGAACCATTGCGGTGCACCACCGCCACATGAGCAACAGCCGCCATGTCTTCAGAATAATGACCTCTTCTTCTGAAGGTGATATTTCACCTGATAAACAAGGGGGAAACAACGCGCATCACACAGGTGCACGTGATGATGGTGGTTTTCGCTGTGTTTCAGGCTCTGGAAAGAAAGATTATGACGACATGACCGGAACAGGACGGCACATCCTGCCTGGAGATCTGAAGAGACCGACGGACCATCTCACCACGCCACTCACTCCTACTCTGGGTTGGTGCGACTAGGAGCGGCGACACAAAACAACCAGCAGTCAGCGCTGGATTGCACGAGCACCTGAAGGCATCACGCAGAACATACCGAGTCCAGAGGGACGACGTGAGCTGACCGAAGCAATGAAGTGAAAACCTTGAAAACAAAGCGACGCCACCGTGTTCCCGGTTCCTACCTTGCGGATGTCGTCCAGGCAGGTGACCTCCGGACTCAGACCTCCGTGGACGCACAGGAACTGCTGGTTGAGAAGAGCTGCCAGAGGAAGACAGTCGAAGGCGTCCATGCAGGCGTCGTAGACCTGCTCCGAGTACTTGATCTTACCTGCAGGGGGCACAGGTGAGGTCCTATCAGAGCCTGGCAAACTTCACAGAGTACAGTCCTACTCCAATAGAGTGCCCTGCCCCGTGGGGGGGCTGGAGCGATGGAAATACAGTGATCCGTTCATGCACGCTGATCTATAATACTGTCTTTTGTCTTCCCTTTAATGTAAACAAGGACACGCTGTTGTGCAGAGGTGAACTTGTGATGATTTTATAGACAAACGAAACTATTTACAGAGGCGGTGGAGAGTGTGTGGGGGGGTAATAATTGATTGTAATTAATAAGATAATAACTGAGAAGCACTGACTGCAGCTCACAGTGCTCCAAGAAGAAGAGCGTGTCCCCATCTGACCAGTCGACTCGTCGGCCAGCTAGAACTGGGACGTCGAACCGGGCCAACATTTCAGACCCAGACCAACCAAACCATGAGAGTGTAAACGGCATCTTGGGAAGGAGAGAAGCAGTTGAAACGTGCTTCCTCTGCGTGTTACTGTCCTGCTCCACCACCAGCTCGCAACACAGGAAGAAGCAGCAGCTGTTTCCCAATCTCTCGTCGGAATCCCTTCAACCTGCATCATTTTCTGGGAGAATTCTTGGCATCAATGGCCTCCACAGGCCAGTGGTGAACCCTGATCTTTGCAGGTCACTTTTCCAGCTCTGGCAAGCTGCCTACGACCATAGTGGGGCCCAGATTTGGCCCCCGGGCCAGAGCCTGGCATGTGATGTAAACAATTATTTGTGACAGCCCAAATTGACTTTCTGTCATTCCTTGGGGGAGAACAAACACAAACGTCACCCAACGACTTCTGAGACCAGTTGGTCAGGACCATAGGAGAAGACAAACAAAACAGCTTTCCAAGAAAAAGGTTGAAAACTGTTGACGGTAAAAACAAGCTCACGGCAAGACAACGAGCCTCGCAGACGTTGCAGCTGTCTCGGCAAGAATCGAACCCGGGTCGCAGGGCTCGGACACCACCTGCAGCGTTGGCTGAAGTGAAACTGCTGCGCTCAAGTACAGCCACCAACCAAAATTGAGTCAGCTGACGGATTCTACTGTCCTACAGGAAGTCAAGTTCTCTGTTCCTTTTGGGGCGCGAGTGGGGCGCCGCCTGTTCTTTTCCAGACAGACTAAAACATAACCAAGTCGTCATGAAGAGATCAGCCAGACATAGGAATCCCACGTATACATCAGCCCACAACATCACACCCATCAGACCAGTCAGGGCTCTGTCCACCCAGCAGCGGCTCTACTCCGAGTCTCTGCAGGGTGGGAGACCTCAGCTCCTGAGGCGATGAATGAGCATATTTTCCAGGGAGTCCGCAGAAGTGCTGAACAGACGCGTGTGGAGGAACACAGGGGCTCCGAGTGGAATATTGTGTGGAAAATAACCAGCCAGCCACGCAGTCACATGGACAGGAAGATGGGAGAATGCGGTTGAGAGGAAAGGGACCCGGTCTGATATCTGGAAAGCTGAGCCTCACCGCATTCAATTCCTCATCCAGGCAGTTTATGACGTGCTGCCAAGTCCATCGAGCCTGCGCTCATGGGGCCTGGGAGAGTCACCTGTGTGTCCCTTGTGTACGAAGAGAGGAACACTTGAGCACATCCTCAGCTGCTGTGCGACAGCACTGGGGGAAGGACGCTACCGCTGGAGTCCTGAAAACCATCGCTGAAGCTATCAGCGTTGGACTTGAGTGGGCAAACCGCTGCCGTCCACCCAAGAAAACCATCACCTTTGTCAGAGCTGGGGAGCAGGGAGCCCCAGCTAGAAGGTCAGCGACAGGCATCCTAACCTCGGCCAGAGACTGGCAGCTGCTGGTGGACCTTGAACGGCAGCTGAAGTTCCCCAGCCACATTGCTACCACCACTCTGCGCCCGGACATAGTCCCGGTGTCCACTAAGCAAGCTGTGCAGCTGACTGTCCCGTGGGAAGACCGACTGGAAGAAGCCTGGGAAAGAAAGCTCTCCAAGTACACAGGACTGATCAGCGACTGTCAACAGGCTGGCTGGAGAGCAAGGTGCCTCCCAGCACAGGTGGGATGCAGGGGTTTTGTGGCACCATCTGTGGCCAAAGCCTATAGTATTCTAGGCATCGAGGGAGAGAAAAGAAGGAAAGCCATACGCAAAGCCACTGAAGCGACGGAAAGAGCATCAAGGTGGCTGTGGCTCAAGAGAGCCATGGAGACACGGTAGCTGGTCAGCCTCGGCTGGGTCACCTGGGTCCGGGTGTATGACGTTGAAAGACCTGAAACACCCAGTGACACCAGGAACATCACTGAGGACGTGTCCAGATGCATCAGTAGATGTATTTTCACAGCTGCTCAGAAGGACACCAGCAAATCTCACGTCCCCGCAGACGGACTTCAGCGATTCATCACGTCAGCAAATGGTGCCGCTTCTCAGAGCCAATCGGCTGCCGGGACTGGCCATAACGTCGCATCCACAATAGGCTCCAGATGCATCGGAACATGGTCACAAGTCGGTGGAAAGACTGGGAGGGAGGCTCCTCAGGAAGCTTCAGGCTGACAGCACTCAGAGATGCTCCTCTTCTGCTGGAGGACGTGACGGACTGCGCTTGTTGTTCAGGCTCCAGCGTCAGTGGAAGGACCTGACTGATGCCACCACAGACTCCGAAGCTCCCGAACAGCGACCTTCGACCACCTGGCTGTCTTTGGTTAACTATTCAGAGTCAAATGTCTCAACCCAACTGCAGAGACTGGAAGTCACCTGAAGCTGGAGGAACATTTACTGAAGTGACTCCAGAATCTCAAAATACAGAGGAGGAGGAGGAGGAGTTAACTTCGCTCCTGCAAGACTGACATTTGAACTCTGGTCACACACAGGAGGTTCCTTCTGATCTGGCACCTCTGGCCTGCTCCCAAGTCCGGTTCCATTCTCAGCATCTGCAGTGCTCCACCATTGCTCTGTTTGAATGGAACTTCACAACACTAGCAGGAGTCAGAGTGGGACGCCTGGCAGGTCAGTGTGCGGGTGTTTCTAGCTGCTGTGGAGGGACCAACTGAAACAAAGTCACTGTCCAATTCAGACTCTCAGCAACTCTCTCCACCTCCTCCCTCCAGGGTGATGCTCAGCATCAGCTGCACTAACAGCTGCTGAGGAACCAGCTCTCACTGTCATGAGCCCAGAAAACTCTCCGTGCTGCGTCAAGTTTCATTGGAAGGCGCTTCCCTGCGCAGCGTTGTGCATGTGCTGTGCATGTGCTGCAGGATGCTAACTTGACATGACAGAAGCTCCACAGCAGACGTGCTGCTGCTGCTGAGTGAGCAGCCAGGAGGGAGGAGTGGACACGTCTCAACCAGCGGGGCTTCATCAGAGCGCCGGCTGTCACCTGATCAGTTGTTGTGATCGACAGTGACAGGTAGTGATCACCGATCATGATCGGTGCGTCCCTAGTGTGTACCCCACTTAACATGAATCACTGTGACCAGCTGACAGTCACTGGACACCTCATCCTCACCAGCCGGGCGACACTAGGGTTGCGAGAGAGAGAGAAGAGAGAGAGCAGACTTACACTCCTGCTTGAAGGTGAAGTACTCGGTCAGGTGCCGGCACTCGTGGTTCCCCCGCAGCAGGAAGAGGGTGTTGGGGTGGTTGATCTTCAGAGCCCACAGGAACAGAACGCACTGAGGAGACAGGAAGCGTCAGCGCCGGCAGCCTCTCTGAAGGCATCATGGGAACCTCATCGCTGAGCAACACTGAATATGGAGGCGCTGCCATCTTCCAGTCGCACCCTGATGACACCTGATTTGAAGTCATCCGCACCTTAAATGCCACGTTGGAGTTGTTCTCGCAATATTTCTAGGAGCGTCTCGAGCATTTTTCCCAAGCTTTCATTCCAGAGAAATCTCCTTTTAAACAAAGCTTTGTTTTCGGCTCTCCGAAGCTAGCAGATATCTACTGAGCATTCTCGTCATTATAGTTGACATTTGCTTGATACTGCCTTCCCAGCATCACGTTTCCTCAAATCCAAAGTTATTTCATCAGGGATTGGAAGCGTAAATATGTTTGAAACCATTATTGACTCTGGAGAGTGTGCGTCTCAAAGGCCACGTGTATAGGTGTATTTGACTTGAGGATTTCACCATGTTGTGCTGCACTGTCTTCCCCTGACCCGCTGCACTGAGGACGGTGCCGCTCCAGGATGTTGAGCAGGACTCTCCCAGAGAACACACACCCCGCCTGTCCGCATGTTCCTGTCCTTGTGAGGACCCGTGTGAGGTTTTAACCAACAGAGGGAGGTTCTCACTGTGTCAAGCCTCAGTTTGAGGGTCAAAGCTACAAAACATTATCACTGGGTTTTACTTTGGTTCAGAGTCAAGGCGCAGTTTAGCCACGTGTCTGAGATGGTGAGGTTCAGGGGGTGAGAGGCTGGGGAAAGGGTGATGGCCAGGAGAAACCTCAAAATGTCCCCACAGGGATACAAAGCAAAACGAAGGTGTGTGTGTGTGTGTGTGTGTTCACCTCGATGCTGAAGTACCCTCGGTCCACGTAGTCTCCCAGGAACAGGTACCTGGTGCTGCTCGGGGCCCCGCCCACCTCAAACAGCTTCATCAGGTCAAAGAACTGACCGTGGACGTCGCCGCAGACTGCAACAGAGTTTACAGGAGTGAGAGCGAGGCTCCGCCCCCTCAGCCGCAGCAGAGACGCCTCACTCGCTCAGAGACAGGCGGTGGCGCCTGAAACGCCGAGCGAGCCTGGACCTTTCAACCTTTACTGTGGAATAGGCGGCATGTTGGGGATGAAGAGGAGGAAGACCACCGTTGCGAAATGATGACGCTTTGATGCTCTTTCATGTCCCACATCTGAACTGGCGTCCCTCCATCGACACAACAGCGCTCGCTCTGAAGGTTGCCGTCGTCACGGCAACACAAGAGGCAGACGCCCCCGCACGCATCCGCAGAGCTTCAGAGGAGCAGCAGAGGCGCTGGGCTCACCTGTGATGGGGGCCTCCACCTCCAGCATGCACTTCTCCTGCCGCAGGATGGCGGCGCCCTCGTTGATGATGCGCAGCGCCGCCTCCTCCTCCAGCCGGCCCTCCTTCACCAGGTGAGCCTTGAGGACCTCCACGCTGGGCCGCCCGTCCACGTACAGGTCCTGCACCGTCAGGCGGGCGCCGGGAGGGTAGGGCACCGCTGCGGGGACACGGGACCGTCAAACACACGCCGAGCACTTGGAAGAGACCAAACAGTTGACCGGAGAAATGTTTTTCACAAGACAAGACAGGCACTTGATCACAGAGAAGCTGGCAACGACGTTGAAACGGTGAGGAAAGAACTGGTTGATATTCACAGTGCAACACCTACGAGGGAACATTGGCTCTTCAGGCAGCTGATCAAAACTCACACATCAGCAGCCTGCTGCTGCTGCTGCCCAGTCACGATTCACCGACGAGCAACATGGAGCGAGGTCACAATCGCTCGCCATGAAGCCCGGGATGGCTCCTCTGTTGACAGGTAATCTGCTGCCGGTTGTCAAGGCGACAGGTTTGGGAGACCCCTCTCCTCCCTCCTCTGTGCTGGTGGTCTAGTTCAGTGTGTAATTCTGAAACCAAACCAGGTCACACATGAACTGGTTCATCGCCCAATTCCTCCACCCCACAGATGGACCTGAGGATGAATCCAAACTTTGCTTGGTTCACACCAGTCCAGACCTGGCCCACCCGCGGCTCTGTCCCAGTCTCACGCGGCTCTTCACCAAATGAGCCGCAGAACTGGCTGTGGTTTGGTCAAGTTGCTGTTGAGATGATGGTTGATACAGGAAATAAGAGGAGAAAGTCAGAGCTGTTCCGGCGAACTGTCACAGTATTGTTGAGAGACTTTGACTGGTGTTTCTCTTTGAAACATGAACAATAAACCTGGCTGCAGGTTCAATGGCGATGGGAGAGGTGGTCCTCAGACCTGGAGCCTCATCAGATCCGCCATCAACACCACTGACATGACTCAGTTCCACCTTTGACTCTGTCCTTCCCTCCACTAAAGCTCTGGCATGTGTTTCACCTGTGACTCACTGTTGATGGAGGTGAAGTCCGTGAAGAGGAGACGCTCCAGTCTGCAGCGTGGCTCTCACACACAGAGCGGGGCCACGTCCAAACATAGAGGAGTCAAGTCATCAGGTGAGCAGCGGCTCAGGTGAAGCCTCACAGCCTGACGTGTTTGGAGCATGTGGCTCTGCTCAGCAGCACAGTCAAACTGTGGGGCTCTGAGCCTGGGACTGGTGCGCCAGCGCTGAGCTCGAGTCTGGACCTGCTCCTCTCACACTTTGACTCAAAGAAAGCAACAAACCACAGCTCCACTTTCACTCTCTGCTGCTTTCCTGCTCCACAAAACTCCACGCTACAAGAGATCAGTTTCTGTCCTCAGCATCCCACCCATCCACTAAGGTTTGTGTGCTACAACTAAAGCAGCGAGAGCCTGGGGTCATTCATACCAGCGTCTCCTGATGTTTAGACTGGTGTCATCCCCACCTCTTCCCCCCATCAATCATGAATGGAGAGAGAATCATCACTGGAGCCAGCTTGGGTTACCAGCGGTAACTAACCCAGAGCAGCTTGACTCAGCAGCGCCGCAACCAACAGAAAACCATTGGATGGTGCGTGTGCATTTTGCTTTGTGGGGACTTTGTGGTTCAGCCTCAATTTGAAGATTAAAACTTCCAAATAACAGGGTGATTCTTACTGGGTTCCAGTCTGGTTCAGGGGGAGAGGCTGGGGAAAGGGTGACGGCCAGGAGAGGTCCCCACAAGGACAGAGATACCCAAGTGTGTGTGTGTGTGTGTGTGTTTGAGTGGTAATTTGCGTTTTGGTTTGTTACACATGGCTGCAGCCGGCTACAGATGCAGCACGGGTGTGTGGTGTGTGTGTGTGTGTGTGTGTGTGTGTGTGTTAAGCCGGCAGGTTTAATGACTCGTGGCTCCCCCGATAATCTGGTCAGACTCACCTGCAGATTAACGGCTCATTGTAAACATCTAACCTGGAGCCACAGACAGCAGCAGAGCCTCCCGCCCCTGTGTGTGTGTGTGTGTGTGTGTGTGTGTGTGTGTGTGTGTGTGTGTGTGTGTGGCTGGGCATGTGCAGAACTTTGCGCCACGGACTCGGCGCTGACGGCGCGACGCCAGCACAGAGCTGGTCTGTCCGCGGGGCTCTTCTGTCAGCAGGAAGCTGCTTGGCAACCTGCAACACCTCCACCGGCCGCAGGAGCAGCAAACACAGGCGCGTCCAAGACAAACGTTGCAACAAGTTTGGGCGGGTGGAGCAGACTCGGGTTGAAGCGTCCACGTCAGGAACGCGGGCGCAATGGATGAGAGGGAACTCTCAGGTCACCACACCCTTTTCTACCAGAAACACGGCGTCATCTTGGCGACTCTTCTCTGAGCCCCTTGGCCAGTCTTCATGAGGCGGCTGAAGTGCTCTACTCCAAGTATCCGGGAGACGACTGAGCTGCTTCCCTTCCCAGCCTCACTTCCGCTACCAAACTGCAGTGTTCTCACACAACCTGACCTTTCAGTGTCGTGGGCCACGGCTGCACGGACCCGCCTTGGGTCGTGTTAAAGACCGACTCACACATCTGTGGATCAGAATCTGGACGGGTCACGTTTGGGCCGGGAACTGAGAGCAGGTCCCCCAGGCAGAGTCGGGGTGAGCAGGTGGGTCCCCACCTCACGACTGTCTTCACACACCGGTCAGTCAGCGCGCCGGTGATGGGAGCCCGAACCTAACAGCTGTCACCCCACCGAGGTCCCGGCTTCTCCTTCACAGTGCCCGGGCCCCTTCATTCAGCCAAACACACGCTCTCAAAGTCACTTCCTCGAGCCGAGGGTGCGGGGAGGCGGCAGCGGTCGGAGCTGCGGAGGAACCCCGGGGAGAGACGCGCTTCTCCGGGCGGGCTGCTCACCCTTCCGCCCGGCTCCGTTAGCAACACTAGCCGCCCGACCACTTGCCCTCCCGGAACCGTCAAGGAGCGCACCTACCTTTAATGGGCCGCTCGACGGTGGACACTTTGTTTTGGTCCTTCGCCGACATCCTGTTCGCCTCCGGGTCCGACACCGACCAGAACCTGGTTCCGAACTGAACTCGGAGATTTCCTCTGCAGCTAGTCAGCTAGCAGGACGCAGCTAGCCGCGCTAGCGAGCCCAAGCTCCGCGAGCGCTTTCCCGCCGCTGGCTGTCAGGGGCGCGAGCCGGAGCCGGAGCCGGAGCCGGACGAAGAGCCTTCCTCCTCCTCCTCCTCGGACGGACGGACGGGAGAAGCTGCAGCTGTCAGCGTTCCGCAGACACGGATCCAGGAAACGGCCGCGGAGCCGCAGACCGCCGCCGCCTTCAGGAGCACCGAGCCGCGCGGCACGTCATGTTCCAGTCGAGCCTGTGATCGCGGGCCGGGAGGCGACTGTTCCAGGCCACTGGGCTCCGCTCGTCTGCGCTGATGCCGACTGTCGTCCAAACCTCAGTCGGATTACAATAATCCACTACAACATGTCCCGCCGCGGGGGGTCATGGGTAATGTAGTGTTTGCAGACGCACTTCCCGAGCCGCTCGGAGGCGGAACTACGTTCGCTCGACCAGTTGAAAGACGCTCGTCTCCGCAATATGTGAATTTTACCTCACTGACAGTTAAATATTCTATTGACTATTCAGTCGACTATCTTAATATAACTTGACTCACGTAAAGGTGGCGGTTTAATCACATTTTATGTCAAGTCAAAACGACTGGCTCAGTTTTCTCGTCAGACCGGATGTGATGACTATCACAATAAGAGCGTCCCGGAAACGGCAACTTCAGTATTATCTGCTTTGTGTTTTCCGGCGAGTGTATCGTCAAAGTGTAGGACCTTGCGCCAGAATGGTTTAAGACACGGCATGGCATAAGAGATGCTCGTGGTCCGTATAAATATCTGCTCATCATGGACGTAGTGGAAGAAGAAGAAGATTTTCAGCAGAAGAGTTTAGGGGATGCGCTGCTGCGTCATCAGTGCGCCGAGGTGTCACCAGGCATGTGTCCTCGTGGAGAACGTCTGACGTGCTCTTGTTTTGAAAATCCGCACATCCGCTTCATGAGATGACGAAACCGACCCTTGAGTTTTTTTCTGTCTCTTTAAAAACATCGTTTTAGAACACTGAGGCCAGAGCTCGGGTCGCTGATGGTGAGGTTCGTCGACCCTGATGTCAGGTCACATGACTGCAGCGCAAACTTCCTGTGGGCGTTTCAGCGAGGCGTGTGTGTGTATGCGGCCTCTGCTGCCTATAAAGAGTCCAGGCGGGGGCGGGGGCGGGGGGGCCCAGGTCCGACCTCACAAGCTCGCGCTGACAGCCAGGTGAACGCGGAGCTGTCCGAACTCAGTTCCACTCGGGAGGAAGAAGCTGCTGTCACATCCACTCAGACTCATCCCTCAGCAGCTGTCACTCAAACTGCCACCAGAGGGCAACACACCAGCACCTTCACTGATTTATTAGAAGTGAAACAAAAGCAAACTCGAGCGCGTCTCAGCGGTGCTCAGTGATGGCGAGCGTTAAGGCGACGCGTGACGTCATCGAACCATACAACCGGTGACTGGACGTCAGTGAGGCGGGAAGCTGAGCAGCATCGCTTGTACCGTCTGCAGCCCTTCAAAATACAAGCAGCTGCTCCCTTCAGATCCCTGAGGCCTCCCGCAGCTGGGTGCCACCAGCTCAAGAGCGCCACCGGCTGGTCAGCGGAGAGCAACGCTACAAACTGCTGGAGCTCATATCTCGTGGAAGCGTGACGGTGCGTTCAGGTGTGGCGTCTTCCTGGGTGCTCTGGGTCCAACAGCGATGTCTGACTCGCTGGGCCGGCAACTCACTTGTGGTTTCTGGAGCGCAGCCACGAGCACTGACCTGGTCTCAAGTCGCAGCTCAACGTCGTGACTTGTCCACCTAACGCGGCACTGTTGCAGGGTGAGGCTTCAGGAAACACGCGGCACCTGAACGCACCACGAAGAAGCAAGGATGTTTTGATGGTCGCCATGGTGATGAATGGGTCCACACAGGAAGATGAGGATGGGAACAAGGACAAGTTGCAGTGAGTAGGAGTGCAGCAGGTGAGCGTCAGTGCGGCAGTTCTCATTGTTCGAGCCTCGCTGTCTCCACATGGCCGCCATTTTCTGACACCCCCGTAACGTGAGAGAGAGAGAGGCGCCAGCTCGTGCTAACACGCTAAAGCGCGGAATCCTCAGTTTGTGTTTTAAAGCATAGGCCTTGAACCGCCGTTAGCGCTAACAGAAGGAGATCGGAGTTGGACGAGTCGGACTTCCGTCGTGACGTGTAGCGACAGAAGCTGTAAGAAGCAGTCGGCGAGATTAAAAAAAGAGCGCCATGTGAGGATCGAGGTTTCGCCGCGGTCGGCAGAATCCTTCGACCGTGAGTCGACCAATGAGAATCCAGGGAGTTAGTCAGCAAGCGTTAATAAAGGAGGCCCTGCGAGCGGAGTGGCCAGCTCCTTCCCGTCCGCTCGCCGTTAGAAGAGCGAGGCTTTCTTCTTCAGCTCGTTTCGCCTCCAGAGCGACAGGCGGTCGAACTGGGCCGACGACATGCCCAAGACTCGCTCAAAGTCCTCGCTGGACAAGTGTCTCTGGAAACACACAGCGCGACAAGTCGTCAGCACACAGAGCCACCGAGTCCGAGTCACGCTCTCACCTCCAGCCTGGTGCGGTCCACCCCTGGCGGCAGCCTGCAGCGCCCTCTGTGGCTGACCATCAGGACCTCGTAGGGGTAAATCTGCCGACAGGTCAGGGGTCAGAGCCGCGAACTTTGACCCGGGCCGCTCAGAGCACCCACCTTCTGCTCCAGGATACTGGGCAGGGAGGCTCCTCGGTCCATGCGCTCCCGCCGGGCCTCGCCGTCCTGAGGAGAGTCACATGACTCAGCTGCTATCCTCCACGCCGCCTGACCCTGTCTGTCCAACTGAGCCACGGCCTCTCGAGTCCAGCGTGCAGGAAACTGGCCATGTTGCCATGGTGACGCGGCTGGCGGAGGCCAACTCACCTGAGCAGCTGCAGAGAAACAGAGGAGCGAAGTCAGACGCACTTTTCTCAGACTGCGGTTCTATGCCGCCACCTAGCGGCCAGAAGGCTCTACCGCAGCCAGTAACCGCTGACCTGTCCGAGTCCTCTCTGCTTCGGTGGAAAACTCCGCCGACTGCATCTGTGAGCACAAGACAAGTCAGCCGCGTGACTGGGACGTGGAGGGGTCGGACACTCACTCGGGTCAGGCCGGAACGTGACGGAGACTTGGAGGATCCTGAAGACAGACCTGAGGCAAACACAACAGGTTGTGACTCGGTCTGACTCGTTCGAGGAGCTGTGTGGTGCGGAGCTGGTGGACGAGTGGTGCGAGGTGAAAAGGTGATGACTAGAGCTGACTGGATGCTGGGTGACTAGCGGGGTCGTGTGAGAGACGCGACTGGACGGGCGGCAGGAGACTCGGGCTTGCTGACTGGGAGCACGGTAAAGCCTGGCGCCGACTGGTCCTCACACTCACTGGCACTGGTGTGGGTCCGGTCGGGCAGCGACTGGGTTTTCCTCCGGAACCGGAGGACGCTCTGCTTCTCTTCCTTCAGGATCAGCCGACCCAGGTTGGACTTGATCTGGAACACAGCCGAGAGCCGAGTCACGCCCTCTGGTGAACCGTCAGGGGTTGAGGGGTCCACACCTTCTCCAGCTCCAGCTGACTCTTGGCTTCATTGGTCAAGTCTTCAAACTCGTCCTCCTCCTGCAGCTTCTTCTTCCTCCACTCGATCTCTGCGGGTCACGTGATCAGTGCTGTGTGTGTGTGTGCGGGGTGTGTGTGTGTGTTACCCATGGCAGCCAGCGAGGGGGGGCAGGGCCAGTACTCGGTCTCGATCTTGGAGGGCAGACTGGGGTCCGGGGGCTGTGCTGCGGGGAACTTGGCGGAGCGGATGACCCCGCTGCCGTCGGCGTGTCTGACATCTGCGGAGAGTCGGACGTGAGCGTGCGACTCTGACCTGGCGTCGCCGGCCGCCTCACCTGCTCTGTAGATGGGAGGCTTCCTGTAGATGTTGCTGCCGTTGTCTGCAAGCAAAGACTCGGTCAGTCTCGGTGACTAGATGACGTGTCATGTGACCTCATGACCTGACCACCACTGGCAACTCTCCCGGCAGTCTGACTGCTTTGACTTGTGCTGACTTGGAGCCCCTCGGAGGCAGTCGAGGACCGGTGGTGACTCGGGCACTCGAGCGTACCTGGTCTGTGGAAGTGCTGCAGGCTGCTGCTGATCTTCCTCCCCGCCTGCAGTTGCAGCACGGAGCCTCCGGGGGAGCCGCTCTCGCTCTCCGCCCGTCGACCTTTGACCTGGACAGAGTGAGTTGGTACAGATCGACTCGTTTCAACGATGAGTCAGCAGTTCCACCTCCTCAAATGTCACGCACACACAAAGCGGCCATTCAGAAGGTGATGTCATCGCGGAGACGGCGGGGTCACCCGGGGGTCGTCGCCATGGTCACCAGCCGACACCAGTCTGTGTGGCCTGGGCGGGGCTTACCTCGGGAGAGGCGGCGAGCGAGGCGGCGGCGGACGTCGAGGCGGCGGCGGCGGAGGGCGAGGCGGAGCACTGCGACACAACAGAGCCCGCTCAGACTGGCACCGGCTGCCGAGGGTCCTGGGACCCACCTCTCTGCGTGGCTGGTCCAGAGGAGAGAAGCTGAGGTGAGGCGCGTACGTCATCATGTCGGGCCGCTCCACCTGCAGGATGCTCTTGTCTCGAGGCAGGGCAGCCAGGTCTCTGTAGCCCACCAGGTTCTGCTCCTCCACCCGGGCCCCTCGGGTCACCTGACCC
Organism: Synchiropus splendidus; assembly: GCF_027744825.2. NCBI lineage: Eukaryota > Metazoa > Chordata > Actinopteri > Syngnathiformes > Callionymidae > Synchiropus > Synchiropus splendidus. The sequence continues at coordinate 70,982,125 of NC_071334.1, read as the reverse complement.
GCCGCCGGGCTGGCCAGGTTGACGGCCGTGACTCGACCCTCCACCTGGGGGAGGAGGTCAGAGGTCGGGGGACGCTCGAAACAAAGCCACTTGAGTCAGAACAGTTACCTTCTGCATGGTCACTCCTGAGGTCACTTCCTGTCCGAGGCGGCCGCAGACAGAGAAACAGAGCTCAGAGAAACATCTGGAACCTGGAGGAGGACGACAGGAAGCCACACCCGCCCCCACCCCTTTATCTGGCCGCACATTCGGGGACACGCCCGGCTCCAACCGTCGTCTCCTCCCTGCTGCTGGAGAACCTGACGTCACCGCTCCATCCTGAGCCGGGTCTCTTCTGCATCTGGACTCATGGAGCAGGGGCAGGACTCCTCAACAGACCTGAGCCCCCAGATCCACGTGACCTCTGACCAAGACTATCTCTTGGATCCAGAAGCCTGATCCAGTCCAGACCTGTCAGAGACCTGTTGGTCCTCACATTCCCAGTCCTACATCTAGACCCTGTCCCAGGACCTCGGGGTCAGTCGGGCGGTGGGACCTGCACTCATCCAGCTCTGGTCTCCAGAATCCCACAGGAAGAGCTGAACCGGCAGGTTCCCTGAGAAGAGGACCAGAAGATAACTCCACCCTCTGAGAGGCTTTGATCGAACCTCCCTGAGCTTTCAGCGGATGATGGAGGCTCATGTCCATTAGTGACCGCTCACACCCACGCACATACTTGTCTGTCCGTCCTTGTGGGGACCTCTGCTGGCTATCACCCTTCCCCCAGCCACTCCCCCGAAACACATGGCTCACTTGAACCAGGACTCGGGACCAGGCTGAGACCCAGCTAGTTTGAGGTCTTCAAACCTCAGGTGGTCGAGGAGGAAGGTGGAGGAAGAGGAGGAGGAGGAGGAAGGTGGAGGAGGAAGAAGAAGAGGAGGAGGAAGAAGAGGAGGAGGAGGAAGAAGAGGAGGAGGAAGAAGAGGAGGAGGAGGAAGAAGAGGAGGAGGTGGAGGTGAAGGAGGAAGGTAGAGGAGGAGGAGGAGGAAGAAGAAGAGGAGGAGGAGGTGGAGGAGGAAGGTGGAGGAGGAAGAAGAAGAGGAGGAAGAAGAGGAGGTGGAGGAGGAGGAAGTGGAGGTGGAAGAAGAAGAGGAGGAGGAAGAAGAAGAGGAGGAGGAAGAAGAAGAGGAGGAGGAGGTGGAGGTGAAGGAGGAAGGTAGAGGAGTAGAGGGAGGAGGAGGAAGGTGGAGGAGGAAGAAGAAGAGGAGGAAGAGGAGGAGGAGGAGGTGGAGGAGGAGGAAGGTGGAGGAGGTGGAGGAGGAGGAGGTGAAGGAGGAAGGTAGAGGAGTAGAGGGAGGAAGAAGAAGAGGAGGAGGAAGAAGAGGAGGAGGAGGTGGAGGAGGAAGAAGAGGAGGAGGAGGTGAAGGAGGAAGGTAGAGGAGTAGAGGGAGGAGGAGGAAGAGGAGGAGGAAGAAGAAGAGGAGGAAGAGGAGGAGCAGGTGGAGGAGGAAGGTGGAGCGCCACCTCTGTGACGGCTGAAGCTCACACGCAGCTTCAACGGTCACCCAGACACCAGCCTCTGGTCCTGTTCAGTGAAGGTGACCACAAGACAAGCGCAGCCTCACGCTGATGAGGACGACGAAGAGCACCCTCGCCCTCATCATCATCATCATCGCCGTGATTCAGCTCACAATCCAACGTGTTTACATGCGGAGCCAGGGAGTGGGGGGCGGAAGGGTGCGGGGAGGGGGGCAAGGTGCGACACATGCACAATGATGATGATGATGGTGGAGACACACACAAAAGAAAGGAAGAGGTCTGACCTGGAGCAGGAGAATAAACACGTCCGGAGCGACGAGGAGACGGTCGACGGAGAGCAGGAGGAGGAGGAGGAGGAGGAGGGAGGGAGGGTTGAGGAAGGGTGGAGGCCGAGTGGGGAGGGGGAGGAGGAGGAGGAGGAGGGGGGAGTAGGGCGGCGGCAGACTGCAGTTCTCCCCGTCCCCACCAGAGGGCCCCCGAGAGTAGCGTCAAGAAAAGGCGAGCCGGAGTCATTTGAAATCATTGAAGTATTAAAAAACTACCGCACTTGTTGTGGTTCAGAAATGTGTGTGAAGGCAGAGTGTGAACGTCATAAAGGGGACAGGTATTTTAAACGACTCCTTTGACGTGCATGACGTCAGAGCCGGGACATGTCACCACCGGAAATTGGTCACCTCGAACTTGTCTTCAAGGTCCAGGCGGAAGTCAACTGTGGTCGCCTTGATAGGCCACGTGACTGGATGTTATTGTTTGCGGGCTGTGGTTCCTCCGCCAGTCCGCCAGGCGGCGCTTCCGGGTTCTGGTCAGGAGAGTGCGCTCTCTCTGTTCAAGGCGACAACGATCTCTGAACAATGGCGTCCAGAGGGGGGATCGAGTCTCTGGTGAGAAGCGTTTACAAGTCGGCACTCCGCCCTCGGTCCGACCCGAGTCGCTCCCGGGCTTGAACTGACGGCCCGGGCAGCCGCGTCGGTGTCGGTTCGGCCTGGCGCTAACGGCGGCTGGCCTGGCTTCCGGACACGTGTAGCCCGGTGCGGGCTGTTGTGCCTGCGGCGGGCTCGCGGGCCGGGAATGGTCACGCGGTTGTCGTTGTTGTGGACAAGTTCAAGTCTCTTTCATGTCAGTTCAGATGAGATGAGAGACTTGACTGGTCTCACAAAGGAGAACTGAGTACATGGGAACGTGTCCGGGAACTACGGCTCTGACCCAGACTCCTACCTTCCCCCCGCAGGGTCCAGAGGGGGCGTCGGCGGCGGCTCACGCGCTCTCCCTTCCTGCGGAGGCGTATGGCAACGACGTGAGTGGGGTGGTCAGGTGGGGGGCGGGGGAGCGCCGAGTGCTGACCTCTGTGACCTCTCCATCAGGAGCGAGTGGAGGCCCTGTGGGCGATGAAGGCGTCCAACCACGCCGAGGTTTACTTCAACGTGAGTCCCAGGCCAGGCTTGTGCGCGCCGCTTCCCAGCATGCACCTGGATATCACTCTCTCTCTCTCTGCCCGCCGGTGCAGCTCATCTCCTCCGTCGAGCCCAAGTTCCTCAAGCTGACCAAGACGGACGACCACATCTACGGCCGGTTCCGGGAGGACTTCCCACATCTGGACATCAAGGTTCTGAAAGAGGACGACCTGAAATCTGCAGACGCCAAAGAGGTGAGAGTCCAGCAGGACGCCTCGGCGAGTTTAAGATCCAAAAAACCAAAACTCTGATTCAGATTTAGCGCCACTTTCAGACGTCACACGGCGAGATTCGAGTACCAAAATATAGGTTTCGAACGACATCAACGTCACTGATCACAGGCCTCCGGGTCTTTATTGCTGTTCACCAGTATATCCACCAGGGGGAGCAGCCCCAAGTCAAACGCTCATGACCACAAACCTGGCAACTGTGGAACCTCGGGAGGCGGCGGTCGGTGAGGCCGTGGAGGACGGAGAGTTAGCACCAATGTTCTGTCTTCCTGGTGTCTCATTAGAGCTACGTATCAGGGAGTGACAGCAAACCCCCCCCAGTTTCCAGTGGTACCGCTCCATTTGGTCCGTATCTGCAAGCTTTGTGTGGAAATGAACGCGGAGCACGGACATAACCCGACGTAACCTCAGTGGGCGTCGTCTGACATGCATCCGTGTGTCCAGAGGTGGCGCCCGTTCTGCAACCAGTTTGAAGGCAGCGTGGAGGACTTCAACTACGGCACGCTGCTGCGCCTGGACTGTGAGAAGGAGTACACGGAGGAGAACACCATCTTCGGTGGGTTGAGTTCGTTCCGGGGCACTAACCAGGTCACATGACTCTGTGCGCTCAGTCACCAGGATCCAGTTCTTCGCCGTGGAAGTGGCCCGGAACAGAGAGGGTCTGAACGACACCGTCTTCTCTGCCAGGACACGGAAATGCTAGCAGCCATCGACTCAGAGGCTTCTGAGAGCAGATGATGCTTTGTTTTGTTGTTGGTTTCAAATAAAACCGTGCGAGAGACGGAAGTCTGGATTCATGAACCCTGTAACGTTTGTGCTCTGTGAGGGCGTCAGTAAAATGTAAATATTGCTAAACACAGTCACTGTGAATCTTTTGTATTTGGGGTGGTATCTGTCAAATTCAATGCAAAATAAATTTACAAGACAGTTTTGAAGAGACTTAAATGTGTCTAACATTTTTTTCCTTTTAATCCAGTGAATAACACTAAAATGAGCGTCACTAAAATCCAAGAAATGATTGGAATTCAAAATGATTCTCTTATTTTGGAGGGAGAAGAGGCTCAAAACGTTTCTACACACCAGTGAAATATGTAACTTTTGTTCAATATTTTCAGCAAAAATGAGACGTAACAACATGCGAGTGAGCGCAGTGGTCAGTGGCCGGGTGGGAAGAAGGCCACGCGGGCGTAAAAATCAATGAGGTTTATTTGCAGTCACAATGACACTAATGTAGCAGACAGTCTATCAACACATTCACATCACACACAAACCAAAACACCCACCAGTGCCCGCATCACATGACCTGCCGCTCTCAGCACCGCTCGTCACATGACCCGCTCCTCACGACAGTTAGCAGCTACGCTCGCCTGCGCTCCTCTACTCGACCGGGTCCTTCACGGGCGCCGCCGCCGCCGCCGCCACACACACACACACACACGCGCGCGCCCACGCACGCCAGGCGGCAGGCCCCAGGGAGAGGGGCGGGTCCCAGAGTCCAGAGTGTCGACAGCGTGATGGTCCGGCGTGGGAGGGGCTTCACTGCACGACTGACGGAGGGGGCGGCGCCTTAAGAGTTGGTACCAGACCCACCGACATGAAGCGGACTTCGCTCGGGGGAGGGGCTTCGTCAGCGGGGTCGCGACCTCCACTGGGGTGAGAGGGAGAGAAGGCGGGGCTCTGGGAGCGGCCATGGAGAACGGCGCCCCCTGCCGCCCCACAGACAGTTGCACTAACTCACTACACTGTAAAAAGCTCAATCACACGGTTTTCGGGGTTTGTTTTTTGTTTTCTTTTTCTTCGTTTTAAAGTTGGTCGTTATAAACATTGTTCAAAATGTTACCAAAAAAAGAAAATGTACAGGTGTTTTCTGAGTGTTTCTATACAAGGCAGGCAGAAGCGGGTTACTACGGCGGCGGCCGCCCCTCCCCCCTCCTTCCGTGGTGGACTAGCGCCCCCTGCCACTTTAAAATAAATCTGTATATATTTATATATGCTCGTGTTGGGGGAGGGGCTGCGTAGAAGTGACGCCAATGTGGTTACTCGCTGAACTGGCTCAACGGCCCCGTGTCGGGGGGGCGGGGCTGAAGCAGTGAGAGGGCGGGGCCAGAGGGCGCTGCGGGGTGAGACTCGCCTGTGTGGAATGTCAGCTCATCATGTCGTTGCTGTTGACGCCGTACGTCGAGTTCTTCATGCTGTCGTTGACTTCCCTCCGGAACACGGACAGGTTCTGCGTGAACCTGCGGGCGCAGGGTCACGGGTCACCCGAGGGGAGGGAGGGAGGAAGGGGGGAACTCGGGGCTCACCTGTCCCGGTTCTTGGTCAGCAGGTTCCGTTCGATTCCCTCCATCAGGTTCTCGAAACACAAGTGCATGGCCTGCTGCTTCTCGGGAGGCTGGCTGTTGACGATGCTGTTCCGCAGGTCAGCAAAGTACTGCGCGCGCACACACACAGGCCACACACAACACACACCCCGAGTCAACAGCTGGGAACCTCCATGGTCTGCATGGGGCCAGAGGGGCCCAGACCCCTGGCCACCAGAGAGTCCTGGCTCCCTGGGCTTGTTTATCCTACTTTTGGGGACCAATTCTTGACAGAGCACTATCCTTGTGTGGACCTACCGCCGGTCCCCACAGGTCCAAACCTCAATTTGAGGATGAAGACTGGTTGAATCTAACTGGGTTCCAGTTTGGTTCAGGTGAGCCATGTGTTTGCATGGTTAGGTTTAGGGGGAAAGAGTGATGGCCAGGAGAGGTCCTCGTAAGGATAGAGAGCAGGGACAGGCGATATGGACCAAAAAACTCATCACGATAAATGCGATAATGATCAGGATAAATCCATGTTCCTTCTCCTCCATGTGTTGGACACTACAGTCTCACTGTTTGATGATGGAACTCAGGAGTGGAGTTTGTCTCCAGCATCATGGTCTGTTGACGTCTCAGTAGAAGAGTGAACTCTGCAGTGCAGAGATGAGCAACTCAGTGTTTCAGGTCTCTGGTAGAAGCTGCTGGTGTCTGACAGGCTGCTCTGCCAGCTTTATTTAGGGCTTCAATGGAGCCCTCTGTCTGTCTGCTGTGTCTCATGTCTCTGAACAGTTGAACTATGGAGCAGGACACATTTCCGAGATGCTACTGAAGAAACATGAGAAACCATCAGGTGAAGAAATGATCATGGAGTCAGAGTCTATACTTGAAATCCTGATAGTAGCAGTGAGCCGCGGGTTTATCCACTTTATCATGGGATGCAGAATTGTCATCGTGGAGACTGTGTTTGGCGGGACATGGTGTACGAAAAGTTATCGCCCCTCCCTAATAGAGAGAGACAAGTGTGTGTGCGTGTGTGTGCATACCTTCTCGTTGAGCAGAATGAGTCCCAGCAGAGGTCGCGACATGGACCACTGGTTTCGACAGTCCTCGAAGATGATGATGTTGAGGACAGTCGACAACATCTTCACCACCAGAGAGAGCCAGAGAGGACGTGAGGCGGCTGAACAGAGAGTGTGTGTGTGTGTGTGCGCGACAGACCTGCTGGATCATCTCCGGGTGCTGCTGCATGATGTGCAAGAACCTGTCGTCCGTGGCCATGGCCGCCGGCCTCTTCTTGGTGGAGCGCGACAGCTGCTTGAACAGGTAGGTGACGATGTGGTCCAGACTGGAGCAGCAGCCGGTGCACACCATGGTGTCTGAGTGCACGCACACACACACAGTCAGCCATGCACACCGCAGGCGGTCCCACTCGCCCAGAGGTTACCCAGCGCCGTGAGTCCTTCTGAGATGGACGACAGGATGTACATGACCACGTGAGGCTCCAGACTGGCAATGAAGTTCATGTGGTCCTGGGTCAGGACCTCCAGCAGCGAGTAGAAGGACTGACTCAGCTTGGGATAATCCTGACACACACACACACGTTAGCATCAGTGCCTTTGGTTGATCTTCATTTGTGGGGGCCAATTCTGGACAAAACACTATCCTTGTGAGGACCAATGTGGCGTGTGGGTGATGGCCAGGAGAGGTCCCCACAAGGACAGCAGTGCAAACGTGTGTGTGTGTGTGCGCGTCGCACCAGCAGATCACTGTGAGGGATGGACAGCAGCAGTTTGATGAAGGTCTGCAGGGCGTTGTCCAGAGCGTCGTCTCCATAGAGACGAAAGACTCCAAAGTTGACGTAGTTCCCGCTCAGCACGGCCTTCAGCATGGTGAAGCACACGCTGACCCCCTTCAGCTTGACGCCGTACACCTGGTCCTTGGGCACCTCGCCCAGAGTCAGGATGCGATTCCCTGCGAGGACATGCAGGCGTGAGCCGAGGGCCACCAGAGCGTGCGTGAGAGCGTGCTCCCCGGCTGCTGGCTCACCGTATGTAGTGATCATCTTGCTGGTCTCCCTGAAGAGCAGGATGCCGTTGGGCGACGAGACATCAAACTGCAGTCGCTGAGATCTGCGAGAGAGTATGATAGAGTCGTCAGCCTGACTGTGGTTCCATGCACGGTTCACATGCAGTGCAGCGAGTCGCTCTCCAAGGAGCCGATTCAGACTGGTCTACTGAATGATTCTGCTGTCTATGTATCACAAGAATGACAGATGTGGACGAGCTTAGCCACCAAGCTAACGGTTGCCAATGTGGAGCGTCTTCTTGTGAGAACTAAGGATCAAAACCACCTGAGGAAGGTGAAGACGGTTCCAAAACCCAGCTGGTATCAGGTTAGTCACGTGATCACCGCAGACATGGGCTCAGACCCGGGAACACACACACTGCATCAGGTTCCACACACCACTTGCATAGAAGGTTATTCGACGACATAACAGCTGGTTACATGCTAGCTGAGTCCAGCTCCTGGCTCCATGCTAGCTGAGTCCAGCTACTGGCTCCATGCTAGCTTAGTCCAGCTACTGGCTCCATGCTAGCCGAGTCCAGCTACTGGCTCCATGCTAGCCGAGTCCAGCTACTGGCTACATCCTCGCTTAGTCCAGCTACTGGCTCCATGCTAGCTGAGTCCAGCTACTGGCTCCATGCTAGCTGAGTCCAGCTACTGGCTCCATGCTAGCTTAGTCCAGCTACTGGCTACACGCTAGCTTAGTCCAGCTACTGGCTACATGCTAGCTTAGTCCAGCTACTGGCTCCATGCTAGCTTAGTCCAGCTACTGGCTCCATGCTAGCTTAGTCCAGCTTTTAGCCACATTATTCAGGTCATGGAGTCCCACTATGAGAAATTCCAGTTTCTCAGCTGTTCACGTGCACTTTAAAAATCAGATTTTAATAACAATAATGGCAATTTGAATCATTCAGTCTGCTGGCCCGTCATGTGACCGTGCTCAGTGACCAATACCAGGCCAGGAGAACAAGCCTACCTGTTGTGAACCAACTCGGCCATCAATTTGAGGACTGGAGTGGTGCAGGCGGGGTCGTGGTACCAGAGCTCGATGGCTCGCTGCAGGATGGGCATGTAGGCCGGGTATCTGACGCCAGTCAAGGCAAAACCACGGAGATGGACCACGACGTGACGTCATCATGGCTCAGAAGGACACAGTCAAACGCAGCTTCAGGCAGGACTAGAACCCCTCTGTGTGTGTGTGTGTGTGTGTGTAGGATACATCCAGTCAAACAGCATCATGAAACTGGTCTTGGCGTTGAAAGCGAAGGCGATTCCTCGAAGGTCTCGAACCAAACCCACCAGCGTTCTCTGCACAAGGACAAACATGCAGGATGAGCGTCGAGGTGCTTTTCATCCGACTGTTCCTGAAGCATGGGCAGCATCTAGCAAACAAGTCGAAGCCACAGAATTAAGAGAGGAGGTGCGTCACCTTGGCTTCCTGCTCGTTGAAGGTGTTTGTGCTGAGCATCTGAGCGACGGCCTCGAACGCTGCCGTCAACGGCAACATGAACTGTTCAAACTGGTCTTCATCTTCACCTGCAGGGGGAGCAAGCGCACGTCAGGAAAGTAGGGTTTCTACTGGAGGTCTAGACCGGTGATTCTTAAGGGCTGCTAAAAGTACAATTTCATGACTATGACTCGCACCTGCTTCTGCTGCTGGTGGGACTTTTCCATGACAAATAAATATCTTTGAGATGATCACATGAGCTTCCCTGCCCCCCCCCCCCATCCTGACCACCTTCTACAGAGAGACAATCGAGAGCCTGCTGACCAGCTGCATCTCTGGCTGGTCTGGGAGCTGTAATGCATCATACTCTGCCGAGGGTGGTGAGGACAGCGGAGAAAATCATCGGGACCCCGCTCCCTGCCACCCAGGATATAGCAGATGGTCGCTGCTTATCCAAGGCACAAAGGATCATTGCGGACTCCACTCATCCCCACTATGCACTGTTCTCCCTCCTGCCATCCGGCAGACGGTTCCGTAGTATCCGATGCAGAACCACCAGAGTCAGGAATAGTTTCGTTCCTGGTGCTGTCAGGCTGCTGAATGTTAGACAGTAGCTGCAATACTGTTTATTTGTACATCTTCTGGACTAGTATTGATCTCATATTTAGTTATTTTTGGACATATAGTTTTGTCTTTGGAAACCGGAGGCCTCAGACCGAAATTTCTTTGCCATAATACAGTGATATGTTTTTGTGCAATGACAACAAAGAAAGTCTAAGTCTAAGGTTTCATGTCATTTCACATGGTTACTGAGCACAAATGAAATCAAGAGTAATGAGTCAGTTTTACTACTTGTATGGGCCTCCAGCTGAAAAAGGTGAAGAACCCCTGGTCTAGACTAACGAAACACAGTTGACGAAGCAGGACGTGAACTCTGGAACAGCAGAAGCCCCGGTGCACTCACCTAAATCGACCATGAGTAGGCGCCCTAGTGCAGTGTAGAAGGTGGTCCGACACCTCATGTCGCTCAGGTTGGACTGGTTGTTGACTCCCAGGAAGGAGAAGTGCTCGCTCTGCGAGGGACACTGGCGTTAGCGGTCGCAAAACTCAGGCTGACTCCAGACCTGATACTCACCGTGTGATTATTCAACATGAACTGGACGGCGCTGAGCTTCACCAGCTTCCTCACACTGCTGTACGTGCACGGCGGGTCAGGGAACATACACAGTTCATGCGCAACATCTCAGCTCGGCAGCAGCTCGCTGGGTCACAAGGCTAACGCTCCGACTACACTAAGAGTTCGGATCAGGTGCATTGTGTCGCTGAGAGAAGCCACTGAGTATAAACGTCAGTGCAAAAACAAGACCTATAACCACGGTGAGGCAAAAGCCATCAATGAAAAAAACTCCTGAAGAGCAAGTGTTGGGCCGACCGCTTAAAGTGTCTGAAGGGCGCTGTTGCGTGTATCAAAGTTGTGGGAATATACATCATCATCCACCCAAATGGGGACGATGGAAATGACTGATGGCGTCAAATCATCCAATAACAGAGTCAATTAGGGCAAATCCTTCCACTTTAAAAAGCCAAAAACACCTTTCAACTTTCAAAAACAGCAGCAGCAATTTGAGCATTGGACAAGCCAGTGTCAAGGATATCCTAGTGAGAGGTCGTTGAGCAGCTGCAGGGTCTTGGAGGTGATGGGTTCACACTGGCCCCAGTACTTCAAGTTTGTGATGCTGCAAGAGAGCAGGACTCAGTCAGACCAGTGGGACTCGGTGGAGCAGCTCAGTCGCAGAGCAATCTCTTTTATGACACAGTTCAGGTTCTGTCAGACATCAGTCAACAACGTGAGATTCAGCAGCAACTGAGCTCATGTTTTTTTTACTGTACATGAACAAGAACTAATGGAGTTTGAGCATCGAACCTGTGGATCACCAGTAAATCCATTCAAAATCACATTCAAGATTCAATTTCATTCAAACATCCAAAAATGGGGCATCAGGTGTTTGCAGATAGGGCGAATCCATACTCACATTTTCCCGATAAAAACGCTCAGTACCATCGTTTCATCGTTCAAACCCAGAACTTCTGATAGTCGGCGATAAAGCTGCAACACAAAAGACATGGAGGTCAGCGACGGTGCCGGTCCTGTGACGCATGACGATCTTCACGGGAAGCACGTGCGAAGACGACTGGACTTCCTCCACTGCTCATCACTCTCGGAACACCTTGAGTCATGATAAAGCACACTGTCACCTACCAGTGGTCAGGAGGTGAAACTGATCAGGCTGATCGCAGCATGGGCTCAAAAATGAAGAGAAACACCGCAATGAAGTCGAGAAAATGATTCAGTTATGGCATGCAAATGATCAAGATGCAATCAGCTGATCTGTGAGAGCCACGATGAAGTATCTTAAGTATCATAAGAACCCGTTATGATATGTCTCACTGAGGAAAACAGCGGACGGCCCTTGAGGACCCTCAGCCCAGTCACATGAGAAACACGCCTCACGCTGATGTCATTTCAAAAGAAGAAGAATCAAACTGGCTTGTTTCCTCAGCAGGAGAGCTTCGTCTGGAGCGTGTTGCCAGGCTGCACCCCGACTCAGGTGGGGACCCCCAGGAGCCCACAACAGGACCAGCATGGTCTGGCCTCTCACACACTTGACTCTTGTCAGTTTGGTGAAATCATTGCCAGCACTGTGATCTCCACAGAGGAGGATTCAGAAACCAAAATCTTTGACCAAAATCCATCAGTAGCACTTTGATATCACACAACCAGACGGACACAGCTTTAACGCAAGTGTTCTTACTCTGGGACGGATTTGAGATCAAGTTGTTTTGTTCTCCCGTCTTATACAAACCACGCGACTCCCTCCTCACGACTAAGTTAAACACTATTGTGTCTGGCACAACAGGCTCACTAATTCAGCCATGACACCACTGAAGTCGAGGTCCTGCTTGACTTTTCGTGACCCACCTCACCCCCGGGTCTACTTGTACAGCTGATCTCTGTAGATTTTTTTTCTCTTCTTTTTACCACCATCTTCTATGGCTTCAACTAGGAAGGGAACCTGCTGATTTTGGAAACAAGAGTGACCACCCACGAGCCAATCAGGATCCGGGGTGAGAGGAGAGAGTTTGCCAATACTGGGGCAACTCAAACCCTCCAGCTGAACCTCTCACATTGGTGATGCAAAAAAACTGTGACCTCATAAGAGCACATCTATTCACTGCGTGTAATTTTAGCACGTCAAACCCGTTCGCTCAGCATGGAAGAGAAGGTCACCAGCTCCGTATCACGGTTAGGTGAGGAAGATTGAACGGACACGATCAAAAACAGATTTTCTTCAACGGCGGGAAGGTTTCAGGTACTCACTATCACTTCGGTACACACTCGAGTACGCACAAACACAACCTGGGTGAAGACAAAGTGGGACAATAATCAATGGTGATTCAGAGAGTCATCTGGATGACCTTGAGAGTTCTGAGGTGGAAGTCAGCGCCTCACACCTAGCGGTGGCTCAGTGGGAACAACGGGACTTTGAGGTACACACTGAGATTACCTTCAACTTTCACAGCAACAGAGACAGATGATCCGCATGGCGCGACAGCCGAGAAACTAAACTACGAAGCGCCAACTTTCTGAACTAGATCGAAACTAATGTGGTGGACTTCAGAGCTGTCGCAGCTCAGTGTGACTCCACTCTGAAGCTAGTCTCCATGTGAGGGTCTGGTTTTTACCTTGGATGATTTCTGCACCTGGTCCCCGATATAAATCTTCCTGAACTGCTCAAAGAAGCTGAGCATGGCGAGCTCCAGCCGCTCGTTCCCCGCCTGAGCCAGCCGCGAGTCTGTGAGGTTCATCAGCTGCAGCACGCTAGGACACACCAGACGGGTCAGCTTAGTCACAGCGATGGGACGTGCGGATGCCGGTGGCCGCGTCTTACCGACAAACCAGCTCGCCATCCATGGCGTCCTGCTCGTCTGTGCTGGCGAACGAGACGCGACCGCCGATTACAGCGCCAATGATATAAACCAGCCATGTCAGTCGGCCTGCAGGAGGAGACGGCACAGTGGTTCACCACTTCAGAACAGTAATCCATCTAAGGATAGCCTGCACGTGCACTGTGGAGGTGCTGGATCTGGTTTGAAGGCTGTGACGCACCCTCCTGCACAGTGATGTCGGCGGCACTGGAGTTGGTGGACTGTAGCAGCTCCTGGTACGTCTGCGCCGCCTGGTCGAACAGCTGCACCAGCAGCGCGCAAGTCTTCTCGTACTCGCACCTCCCGATGGTGGACAGCTGGTCCAACTGCTGCTGGACCAGACCCGCATCGTCCAGGGGGTCCTCCAGACCATCTCTGCAGAGACACGCAGGCGTCACTCAACCCGCCTGACTCCCACGCCCCGGGCAGGGAACCCACCTGAGGATGACATGGACCGACTCCAGCCGTGACGTGATGTAGGCCTTGGTCACCTCGGGCGTGTACGTCTCCAGCAGGTGAGGCTCAGTGGCTTTGACGTACGGGACCGACGCCGCCAACCGCTGCCACAGACTCAGCAGGTAGTGGACACTGTTGGGAGCAAACTCCCAGTGCTGGGGGAGCGAGCATCAACACGTCGCTGCGTTAACATGAAGTTTACTGGCAGCTGTTGAACGCTGAACAGCACAACTAAAATTATGAGGAAAACAGTTTGCCTTGTACGACTGCAGCAGCAACTCTCTGTGATAAACAGGAAGTGGGTCAGTATCTTCATGACCAGTACAAAGCCTGCAACAATCCTCAGGAAATCAAAGTTCACTGACCCGCCCAGTCATTTCCGAGGTCACCAGTTCACATTTACATCTGCTGCCATCTTTAGCCAGCAGCTTGTGTCACTCATCGAAAACTTCACGTCCCAGTAGCCCTTTCGTGAGCAGAATCATTTAGCCGTGTTGGCACCTGAGTGGGTCCAGCTCTTCTTTTACATGATTCAGGTTCTTTTACAAAGGTTTGCCTCAACTATTACATTTCATTCTGAAGTGATCCACAGCAGACGTAACTGGGACGGACCACGTTGGCTGTAAAGCGCGCGGGGGAACCAGCATCCAGCTTCAAATGAATTTGAAACTAGAATAAAAAACTTAATTCTGGACCTTGAGAAGTTTTTGCTGCAATATTTTCTGTAGTGGTTTGAAGTCCCGGTGCTGCGGGGACTGGCAGCACTCACCTGCAGACTTGTGACAGTGAAGTTGGCAATGAGTCTGATGACCTCAGGGTAGTTCTCCACCTTCACCAGCTCCCCCAGCTGGTAGTTACTCTTCAGCCGGGCCAGCAGCCGACAGAACTCGTGGTAGTTGTTGGGGTCAGGTAAACACTGGAGCAGAAGCCGGTGCACGTTAACAGAAAGCAGAGAACCAGAGATGAGACCCGCAGGGCTCGCACCTGTGGATTGGCCAGGATTCGTTTCACTCCGTCCACCAGGTGAGAGAGAAACTTGGCTCGCTCGGCATTGTTGAAGAGAGACCTCCGGACCGAGGCGATCTGGACCAGACACGACAGAACCTGCACAGGACATCCACAGAATGAGTTTCCACCACCAAGCTCATGAAGTCGTCAGTCATCATGGCCCGGAACATAACCTTTACTGGCACAGACTTCATGCGTCTAAAGATCAATCTTGCTCCACATCAGGAGCAGTGAAGGACAAGATCAGTGACAGTCATCAACCCGAGGGAAGAACCTAGATAAAGGAGCTACTGACCAGCGGAGAGAGGGACGGAGGGATGGAATGATACAAGTTGAAGAAGAGCTGCAGAGTGGAGGAATCGAGGAACGCTGCAGATGACAAAGGTGACGTTAGACACCAGTCATCCAATACTGAGGCTGCGCCGGAGGCTACCTGATCTCCAGGAGGTGGGGATCTGGACGGTGCAGAGGTCATCTGAGGACTCGTCTGTGGACGTTCCTATGAAGTCGTAGTTGAGGCAGTTGTAGCTGAGCTTCAGCAGCTGCATCAGCAGGCCGTGCTGCGACTCGTCGTTCAGGTTCAGGTTCTTGCCAGACGCCTGAATACACACAAGGAGGACATCACACGTGATCATGTCGACGGCATCTGGGAACCACTCGCAAGCAGATCAGGAGGATTTTGTGAGAAAACTCTAGACATTATCAGTAGGGATGGGCATTGAAAACCGGTTCCTATTCCGAACCGTTTCTAATTTGTCAAATTCTCTGGAATTGGTAAGAAATGTTAATTCCAGTTCCTCATATCGGTTCCTGACGGTGAAGTTCGCCTCTACTGGCCACATCACCGCCACCGGCTGCAGCTGACCACAGTGGTTTGTAGAGACGACGCGGCTTGAGGACTGAAGAACTGATGAAAGAGTGTTCCGTGTTGGATCTGTGACAGTGGACTACCACTATTTATGTTGACGGTTAGCATGGCGCTAACTGTTGTCAGAGGAAATGGATTTGTTTTGAATGATGTGACACACTTGTTTTCACAGTGATGAAGTGTTCCCAGTCTGTCTCCTCAGGAAGCAGGTGTGGTTGTCCTGCACCGATGAGAATAACCAGAACCAAGCTCAGGAGCCACACGGAATGAATGCATCAATTTCAGATGTCATGTTTATATTGTTATTTGAATAACACCGTTTAAGCACGATCTATTCAGCACAATCTATTAACTGAGATGCAAACATGTATATTGATTTAAACTGTTCACATGGACCATTAAAGACCTCAGTTTAAAAGAACTGCAGCTTTCTGTCAACAGTTCCATGGTTCAGGCGTCACAGGCTTCATTTCTGGTCCAGGTCAGACTCACTCCCGTTTCTCTGATTTTAAATCCATGGAGCTTTTTCAACTCTCAGTGACAGTTCCTCAAGTGCCCTTGTCATTTGTGCAACACAGTGAACCAATCAAAAAGTAAAAAAAAAAAACCTCCTCTTGGATCCTGATTTGACTCTTTTGAAACTGGATCCCAGACAGTTTCAGTGAGTAGCATCATGAATGGAATTGCAGTAATCTAAAACAATACCCAAAGCTATTGTGAGTTTATCGAAGTTATCGTGAGATGCAGAATTGTCATCGTGGAGATTGTGTTTGGCGGTTTACCGTGAACGGTAAGTTATCGCCTATTAACCATTATCGATAACAGAATCGGAATCATCAACATCTTATCAATAACCATCCCTAATTATCAGCAGGAGAGTTCAAAGTCAAAGCGCTTTCAGTTCAGCAAATCCTCCACATATTGAAGATACTACTACTGTGCCAAAAACGGGGCCAGTGGTCAAAGGTCAAAGCAGCTTTCACACGGAACCATTCGCAGGTTTTAAGAATCGACAGACTCACCTGTTTGAGCAGGTTGCAGGAAAGTGTGAAGATGTCAAAAAGCGACGAGTCCCTGAAGGACGACGCAATCTTGCGATGTTTGGTCAGCGGGTGAGTCGTGTCGGCCTGAGCACACAAAGCGTTACCAGTGTACTCCGGCAACAAGGAAACAGCAGGCGGAGGACGCACCTGGTTGATCTCGTTGGTCAGCTGAGACAGAATGGTGACCCCAATGATACAATGCTCCACGCTGTCCTGCAAAGAGCAAACGTTCCGTGACAATACGGCGGACAGACTGAGCAACGACGCAGGAACCTACCAAACCTACCTGCAGGAAGCGGGTGACGTCGGCGATGACGTTTCTGAAGACATAGTCGTCCTTCTGACAGTCGAACCAGCCCAGCTTGGTGATCCGCGCGTAGAGCTGGATCAGAGCCTGCGTGACAAAGGCTGCCAACTTCGGCCGCGTGGCCAGGTAATTCAGCACATAGTTCCCTAAACACAGGGAGTCTCTCTGAACGTCGGAACGAGGCAAAACACCGCAGGGCAGTGGCTTTCAAAGATGAACAAGGAGGCGGTACATCCAGCTCGTGTGATGGACTTGCTCCGATCGCCTCAAAACAAAAATGTGATACTCACGGATGTCAATGCGTTGCTCAAGGGGTAGAGGGTTGCTGGTTCGAGACACTAGTTTAGACAAACATGTGGCTGCCAGAAGTTGCGAGTACGAAGACTGTGGAGAAACATGTTTGGGGTTATGGAGCGTTTGGTCGGGAAGTCAGCTGAAGATGGCCGAGCACTCACACTCCCTCTCTCCAGCAGCAGCTGACACTTGTTCAGACAGTCGGGGCTGTTGGTGAACTCCACTAACGCTTTCTCTGCCTGATGTCTCACTGATGTGTCGGTGGTCTCATACAGCTGCTTGCACAGGATCTCCAGCTGGGCGAGGCCCTGCACGACAGGAGGCAACACACAGCACCAACAGGCGGCATCTCAGAGAAGGTTCCACACGCAGCACTCTGAATTCAGAAACGCTCGTCTGTAAAGGGTGACGTTTCCGTCCTGCACATCTGTGTGGTCACCCCACTGCTATAGAGCGGCAGCACTTCCATTGTTATAGGGATTGTCAGGTACACTTTATTTGACATGACAACAGCGCATCAGAGGCCTAAACCTTCTCATTTGCTGATGTTTTCAGACCTGTAACTCTTGCTCTGTTGCGCCACAAGTGTGACTCGAAAATGACCTTTCTAAAAATGTCATAATCACATAGAATACATGCGTATCTGCACCGGTGACCATGTTTATCAAGACGAGTCACATGGGTGCCGGTGCGAAAGATTAGTCACCAAAGTGCCGAGTCATGCGGACTAACTTTTAAAGATGGCTGGCGGCCGGACAGATGTGGAGGACCAGGGGGCTTCTTCACATCAGGGTGTGCGTGAAGAGATCACGTGGCGCACGAGTGGCGGCCGTGACGTCACATCAGACAGCGATTGTCCTCGCCAGCGATGCGTGTGCGAAATGCAGATAAGAGGTGGCAAACGAACTTATCCAGCCGCCAACTGAGCCACGCGAACAGAGGTCGGTGATAAGTGGGATAATGACTTCTGCAGCCATGGGCTGGTTTAAGACAAGTGTGTGTCAAGAATGAGCACGACCAAAGATATATCGACTGCAAGCATATATTCCAGCATCAAGTGTACTTTCAAACTCTACTGCACACATAAGAACATCCCAGCATCCAGCTCACGTCAGCCATATACACCTCAAAGAGCTTGCTGCCGGCTGGCAAATAACCGACTACAATATTTGTTGTGACTGTAAAGGTACGGTCACGCTAAGCACGAGTGGTTGTAAAAAAAGTCAGTTGGTGTGACTTCTTCCCTGCAAGCCAGGCATATACATGTTCACATCACATGAATAATATTGAAGATGGACATGAATCTTAAATGACCGAACTGTAAAAAAGACAAACCAACCGTCTACCGTTGACTGAATACAAGTTAGCAAAAAAGCTCTCTCAGCCACGCAGCTCTCCCCTAAATGGTCTCCGTGACCTAATGCTCTCCATAGCTAATGATGTTCTCTGCCTCCCGCTAGTTCTCATGTTTCCCATCTTTGTGTCTGAAGCTAGTTACTCCGAGCACATTGAGGACTGTGAGAACTGCGGAGCGCTCCTACAGCTCAAGATTCAGATGGTTTTTTTTCTGGCAAATGCCTCTTCCAAAAACAAACAGTGGTTTGTGGCACTGCATTTAGGATCCCCACCGCACCCAGCAAGACTGCCTTCGCTCTCATTCGGCACCAGATCCACATTGTGCAGATGCAGCACCATTTGATAACTGGTTGAAACACCACAGTAAAAAGCTTCTGTGTCACAAATTAGTGACGATAGCGAACACCATTGCAGGGAAAGGGTACGCTAGGTTCCAACAGGGTTACTTATCCAGTCCCACACATGGGCATGGTTACAGTTAAAGACTAGAGAAGTAGGCAAACACCAAACGATTTCACAGCGCAAACCTTCATCAACTGAACTTTTGTCATGTTCTACAAACAACAGAAACAACACTTATAAAAGAAGCCAAGGTCTCCAGTACAACTGTGAACACATGGCAAAAGCAAACAGGCAGCATCGTTGTGGAACAAGGGCTGCAAAAAAAAAATATTATCGACCATCATGGACCCGGGTTTGTAAACAATAGTGACATAGTATGAAGAATTACAGTTGTTTGCCAGGCTACACAAGAGAGCTGCTGAAAAACTCACGGATATTTTTTGATCGACTGTAAATAGGTCTATCAATTGTACTGCACATTGCTCAAGTCTCCCACAGCCTGTGATAACTCTCACATCCACTGGTTCCTGTCATCACGGTGTCAGACACTTGCCAGCCATGCCATCACTGGCAAACACTACTGCCACTTAATACAACTTAAAAAAAAGCCTGTAACTGTTGTCACTAGTGGTGCTCCCACCGAACACACTGCCTTTCATTGTCCCATCACAAGAGATCCGCTGTGACAGACAGCAGTCTGAAGAAGTCCCACATGTTGTGCAGTGCCCCTCCACCCGTCCTGCTCACGAGCGACAAGTCAGCAGCGGAACTATTATCGGTCTTCATCCCACAGTATGTAAACGAGGTCAGCCACAGATGGATGAGTGCCTCGACGATACGCGTAAACTCAGTGGAGCATTTAGTGGCAAAAGGTTCCCTATTCTGGAGCCCCTTTCCAAAAGGATTGGTGGCCAAGCTTCTGACACAAAACAGTGGTAGATCGTTTCCCTCTCTGTGTAAATGGCGCCTTAAAAAGATGTCATCGTGTGGACAAACCAGACGTTTGTTTTTGAGACGGCAACAGCATCTCAGCTCGCACCATTTTAACTTGGAAGACCACAACCGCATAGTCATGTAGTGGAAGACTATACTGTAACATGATTGACACACAAAAAAATGTCACCGGCAGATTTTCAAAATATTCTGATTCATACGATGCTCCTTGACCAAGAACCGCCGGTTTCATAAGCTATGAGACCGGAGTAGTAGTAACAACATTTTCTTTGCAATATTAGTGGCTGTTTTGGTCGTGGAATAAAAGAAGTGAACACAGTAGGATGAGTGTCACACACGACCTGTGATGGCTCCAGGAGCTGACCCTGGACCACCAAGAGGGGACCAAATCCGAGTGTTGTGTATATAGAGAGAAAGATGGAGACAAAGGAAGTGACATCACAACAAATAATGGTGCAGTGTAAGTGCCTGCCTCCCTCCCTGCGCGAGTCTCTCTCCTCATCTGTCAAACAGAAGCCACTCTTAGCAGTTAGCTTCCCTCATGCTAGTCAAACACAACATCGCTGCTTAGTTACGCACATCAACAAACCGGAGCGGAAAATCGGGGCAGGTTGAAGCCCGTGGTTTCCGAGGCCACACTCGACCGCAACACGAATCCGTGTGCGTGGAAGCTTCCAGAAAACGCTCCAAAATAAACACGTTTTCAAACAGGCTCTGGCGGGAGATGTTGACGTCTGCTGCTAGCATGCGCCTAGCCTGGCAGCCGGGCACAGCCAAGCGGCGGGTCAACAGCCCCCTCCAGAACCGTCTCTGTGCACCAACGGCGCACGCGGAAAGTCCAGGAACGACGTGCCGTAGTTGCTGCTACAGTCGCGGCGACCACTGGCGCCAAACTGGGCGCTAGCCTGAATGCTAACCACAATTAGCCTTTATTGTTTACTTCGGTTCTAAACGCACAAGGAGCCGCGGACACCCAACCGAGCCGAGCCTCGGCTGGCCCCGTTTGCGGCAGCCACAGGTCGACTCTCGGCGGCAGACAGACGGCCAGACGCGCTGACTGAAGCTCGCAGCTAACGGCAGCTCCGGCCAGTGACAGCAGGCCACACCGTGTCTTCCCTTCTCCCGCCGGTGTTCCGCGCACGGACGCCGCTCTCGACTCCCGCCGGCCACGCAGCGACGCCGAGGCGGCCCGAGCCACCCGAACCGGCCCAGCAGCGGTGTCCCGCGCCAGCGGATGCGCTGGCGGAGACAAAAACATGAAAGCTCTGCTCACCTGCACATGATCCGCCATTTTTCTCCATCTCATGCACCTCTCACTCCCCCGCTTATTTACCACGGAGGGCACAACAGCGAGCCTGCTGGCCGCTCCTGGACACTGCACCATCCCACGAGTGAATGAGCGACACAACCGCTGGTGTCGGCCGTCACCGTCGAGGCGTCTCACGGCATGTTCACACCCCCCCTCCAAACTTCTCCCCCTCAGAGAATCTTCATCTCCGACTCTTATGATGACTGTTATACTTATGATGATTATTATTAACGACGTTTCATTGACGAAACTGGGGATGGAACATAATACCAACAGCACGAGCGATATGTTTACAAACATATAGCTAATACAGAGAACATACAGTGGGTCAGTGCAAGTACAAAT
The DNA here is from genome assembly GCF_027744825.2 of Synchiropus splendidus. Lineage (NCBI taxonomy): Eukaryota > Metazoa > Chordata > Actinopteri > Syngnathiformes > Callionymidae > Synchiropus > Synchiropus splendidus. Next base: position 70,960,843 of record NC_071334.1, on the reverse strand, counting down.
GATGTTGAAGAGAAAGGAAACAGAAAAAAGGGAAGGCAGGCAGGGCACACCACATTTCTCTGAATAGTTCTTGAATTATATATGCACACATTTCTTGTTCTCAATTATAGCTGTTATACACGCAAGGTAATTCACAAATTCAGTTTCAAACACAGTCAAATTTAGCTCTATGGATATGGAATTCCCTGTTAAAATGATCCTATGATCATGATATAAATAATGCATCTTTGGGTTCCAGATGGATTAAACGCTTTTATTGCAGGGTGATATAATTATCCTTTTTTTTTTCAAAAAAAAAGGAAAAAAAACAAACAGGTGCGTAATTGTTTCTTCTTCAGCATGACAAAATACACATTTGACATCAGCGGGGTAAATGCTGTGCAGGATGTTAGATTGAACTTCTTTGATCATGAACTGGTTACGTTTATAGACGACAGAAAGCAAATTGACTCTGGACTGAGACTCTCACTCAGCACTGTCTCATTTCGTCATTGTCACGGCATCACATTTTCAGCTGGCTTCTTATGTGCGTCCTATCTTCCAAAAGGGAAACACTTCAATACAGTAATAGAAATACCTTTCTTCACCACAAGCGCAAATCCTCACGCACTACTGATGAAATCCTGAAGAGGGCGCCGGAGGATCATTGTAGTCTGCCACGCTCGCTGCACGAGGAAGACTCACAGGCTCGCTGTTACTCGTGTCGTTTCGAAGCGACGTTCAACCACACGACGCTGAGCGAAAGTGTGCAAACAAAACTGACACACTGACGTCACTGAGCTTTTCATGAAATCATTCAATATAACAAGCAAATACTATGAAAATACCATGTTTATATTGTTTGTTTAGCCGTTAAATAATTCGTTCTTCGTCAATATTCCAACAGCTATCAGTATATATATATATATATATATATATATATATATATGTAATTAAGAATACATCGAAAAAAAGTAGAATTTCAGATGTTCATAATTAATTTTCTATGTTTTATTTTATATCATCTATCTATCTATATCTATATATATGTATAGATAGATAGATAGATATATAGATATATATATGATCACATATGTGTATATATATATATATATATATATATATATTTTAGGATCCTGCAGGTGAGCGTGAGCGTGATGGTCTGTCAGCTGTCCAGGGTGTCCTTCACCTCCAGCTGGTGCCGGCTCTGGAAAGATGACGGACTTCCTTCCTGGCCTGCCCTCAGTCACCTTCAACACGCTGCTGAAGTGAGGCCACTAAACTGTCCAAACATTTGACCAAAAACAAGCTAAACACTGGGAGAAAAGGGGCGCGAGTTATTGGTTCACGCTTCATCGGAGCGGCACTTTTAATTCAGATGAATTTTTGCCTCAAAGTCGAGGTTTTACATTTACAACGCATGCTTGTATTCTGGCTGGAATTCATTTCAAACAAATGGCACCAAAACGTGTCCACAAAAAGGGGAGGAATGAAAAAAAAAGTCTTTTAAAACTCCGTAAAAACGGAAAATAATTGAAAGTCTGTCGAGAGAGCGAAGAAATGGAAGTTAAAAACCTGAAAGCATGAAGGAGGATGTCTGTTTTCAATCTTGTGGATTCCACGTCTGGTGACAGGAGACGAGGAGATGAAATGACATTGCTCCGATGTCATCGTCACGGTAACCAGGGATGCGGGCCGGGAACCCGCCGCCACTGTCCTGCGGCTTTAATGGAGAAGGCAGCGAGTGTGAAATGGCGACGCGCCTCCCTCGCCACACTTGCAATCCCACCTGTGAAATTGCTTGGGCGCGATGTTTGTTCTCTGCTAACAGGATCGTGAATTATTAATGGGATCTGGAGCCGTGATCCGCCGGCGTCTGCCGCGCGGCTCTGCAGCACGACATCATCAAGAGAAGAAAACGTCTCAATATGTTGATTCTGACCTCGTCCATCTTTACACACAGATAAGAGAGCAAACATGTGACGGTGAGCCTCAGAGGGCGCGGCCTGGATTCCCGCCGAGACGTGAGGGCCGGAAGGTTAAGAGACAAAGAGAGCCAGGTGATGGAGATGATGATGATGATGATGATGATGATGAATCCGGCCAGTTGACCTCTGACACTTCATCTAGGTGAGGAGCAGCAAACCTGCAGCAGACGTGTGATGAAGCACCAGGAGGAAGACTCTGGCTCCGGTCCTCCCACCACTCTGTCACCAGGTCGTGTGGGCGAACCCCACCGAAGATGCCCTGCTCTATCAAAAGCTTCCCGTCCTGGAATTCTGATCTGAGCCCGCGAGGAAGACACGTCTCCAAGGTGCCTCATCCGTGGACATACGACATCAACGGGGAATATACACACGAGGAATTCTCTCACACACACATCCCTGTCACACACATGAAAATCTGTCACACATGAAAATCTCACACACACACGTGGAATTCTCTCTCACACACATGAAAAACTCTCACTCATGAAAATCTCTCTCACACACATGAAAATCTCTCACTCATGAAAATATCTCTCACACACATGAAAATCTCTCACTCATGAAAATGTCTCTCACACACATGAAAATCTCTCACACATGAAAATGTCTCTCACACACATGAAAATCTCTCACTCATGAAAATCTCTCACTCATGAAAATGTCTCTCACACACATGAAAATCTCTCACACATGAAAATGTCTCTCACACACATGAAAATCTCTCACTCATGAAAATCTGTCACACACACGTGGAATTCTCTCTCTCACACATGAAAATCTCTCACTCATGAAAATCTCTCTCTCACACACATGAAAATCTCTCACACATGAAAATATCTCTCACACACATGAAAATCTCTCACTCATGAAAATGTCTCTCACACACATGAAAATCCCTGTCACACACATGAAAATCTGTCACACACATGTGTAATTCTCTCTCACACACATGAAAAACTCTCACTCATGAAAATCTCTCTCACACACATGAAAATCTCTCACACACACATGAAAATCTCTCACTCATGAAAATCTCTCACTCATGAAAATCTCTCTCACGCACATGAAAATCTCTCACTCATGAGAATGTCTCTCTCACACATGAAAATGTCTCTCTCACACATGAAAATCCCTGTCACACACATGAAAATCTGTCACACACATGTGTAATTCTCTCTCACACACATGAAAAACTCTCACTCATGAAAATCTCTCTCACACACGAAAAACTCTCACTCATGAAAATCTCTCTCACACACGAAAATCTTTCACTCATGAAAATCTCTCTCACGCACACATGAAAATCTCAGTCACACACAGATGAAAATCTCTCTCAAGCACAGACGATAATCTCTCACACACACACACACACACAAATCTCTCACACAAAAACCTCTAAAATACTAAAATGAAGAGACACATAGTCACACTTGGTCTCTGTCGCCTCTTTCCCAGAACCTTGCGCCACACAATCCTCGCACTTCATTCTCACGCTGCGAAGCCATTCCTTCGTTTCATCGTGGTCATGAAAACGTTTCATTGGGAGCGAGAGTATTGTTCATCCACCGAGACAGTGCCACAACCTCTGCCAGCAGGTTTCTCTCTCCACCACTGGAACGGAACACTGTTTTTCAGGGGGGAACATTTTGACATGAATATTTTGATGGGCCGTTTCTCTGACCACATTCATTCCTTCTGTTCCACCTGAGGTCCGCTCGGGGTCAAAAGGTCATTTCAAAGCTGCATGCAGGTCCAGCAGGGGGCGCTGCCAGTCCGCTGGTTAGCCCGCTGCTAATGAAGGGCTCCTCTAATGAGTCTTAATTGATTTTTTTTTCTCGCCTCCGATTCAGCAACAATTGAGTCTGACGCTCCTTCGAGAGGAGAACTGATTGATTTGTGGTTAAATTCCCGTTTATTTAGTTGAAGAAATAATGATCTGGCTGCGCTCTGATTGGACGAGCCGCCCGGGCGCCGGGAATCATCTGCGGCGTGCCCACAACACTCCGTCGTGTTCCGGCCTTCTGTGGAGGAATGAAAAACGGCGGCGACGTGAAGGTGTGAAATTGCAGGCTGGTCTTTCACCTCCGACCTCCAGCCTCACAAGCTGTTTCTCCCTTTATTGACAGAGCGGCGGGCGCGGCGAGCGCGGCGGGCGCCGAGGCGGTGGAGGCGGCGGAGGCCTCATCCTCCTGCGCCGTGATTGCTTTTGTTTCCAGGTCACCTCCGATCTATTGCCAGGACGTTTCAATTTGTCAGCATGTTACCATGACGACGGAGGAAGCATCAACAACACAAAAGAGTCTTCAAGTTCATCAGCAGAATAATCACAGGAATGTCGCGCTTCATTAACAAGAAATTATCTCAGTGAAGATTAATTACATGAAACTTATCAGTGTGTGTGTGTGTGTGTGTGTGTGTGAGAGATGGATGGCGGCGGCGGCGGCGGCGTGATGAATGAAGAACACCCCGGAACTAAATTGAAAGTGAACCCATGCGATCTGAGGAGTAATGGAGCGAGTGGCCGATCTGCCGTGCACGTGGAGGACGCTGGATCCGTGAGACACTCAGGGCGAGACGCGCCGCGCTGGGAATGAGTGACGGCCTGCTGGGTCACATGACGCCCACTCGCACTCCTCCACCAGCTTCTCAGCGTCACCTGACCTTCTCTGGTCAGATTTCATTTGTTCCACTGCTTTTATCGATTGCATTTTTCCAATCTCAAAATTCACATTATCTCCCTCAAATATCCAAATATTTTCTCTTATTTCAGCTTCTTTGTCTCGTTTGATTCCATCTAATTGTTTTTGTCATTTTTATTTATGGATATTTAACTGAAAATGTTAATGTTCCTCCACTTGATTTGGCCTTTTGCCTGCATTTTCTGGTGCAACATCATGAAATTCCTCTTTTTTCTTCTTCATTTTCTTCTTTTGCTTATTCATCTTCATCTTCGTCTTCATCTGCTTCTTCTTCTTCTTCTTCTTCTTCATCATCATCATCTTCTTCTTCATCTTCTTCTCCTTCTTCATCATCTTCTTCTTCTTCATCTTCTTCTTCTTCTTCTTCATCATCATCTTCTTCTTCTTCTCCTTCATCATCATCATCTTCTTCTGCTTCTTCTTCTTCTCCTTCTTCTTCATCATCATCATCTTCTTCTTCTCCTTCTTCTTCTTCTTCTTCTTCTTCTGCTTCTAGCTTACCTCTCCACCTTCTACCTGGCAGTTCCAACCTCCTCCTTCTTCTTCTTGTTGGTCTCCTTCTTCTACTCCATCTCCATCTCCATCTCCATCTTCATCTTCATCTTCATCTTCATCTTCATCTTCATCTTCATCTCCATCTCCATCTCCATCTCCATCTTCATCTTCATCTTCATCTTCATCTTCTTCTTCTTCTTCTTCATCATCATCTTCTTCTTCTTCTCCTTCATCATCATCATCTTCTTCTGCTTCTTCTTCTTCTCCTTCTTCATCATCTTCTTCTTCTTCTTCTTCTCCTCCTGCTTCTTCTTCTTCTTCTTCTTCTGCTTCTAGCTTACCTCTCCACCTTCTACCTGGCAGTTCCAACCTCCTCCTTCTTCTTCTTGTTGGTCTCCTTCTTCTACTCCATCTCCATCTCCATCTCCATCTTCATCTTCATCTTCATCTTCATCTTCATCTTCTTCTTCTTCTTCTTCTTCATCATCATCATCTTCTTCTTCTCCTTCTTCATCATCATCTTCTTCTTCTTCTTCTTCTCCTTCTTCATCATCTTCTTCTTCTTCTTCTTCTTCTTCTGCTTCTGGCTTACCTCTCCACCTTCTACCTGGCAGTTCCAACCTCCTCCTTCTTCTTCTTGTTGGTCTCCTTCTTCTACTCCATCTTCATCTCCATCTTCATCTCCATCTCCATCTTTATCTTCATCTTCATCTTCATCTTCATCTTCATCTTCATCTTCTTCTTCTTCTTCTTCTCTTTCTTCATCTTCATCTTCATCTTCATCATCTTCTTCTTCTTCTTCTTCTTTTTCTTCTCCTTCTTCATCATCATCATCATCATCTTCTTCTCCTTCTTCATCATCTTCTTCTTCTTCTCCTCCTTCTTCTTCTTCTTCTGCTTCTGGCCTTCCTCTCCACCTTCTGCCTGGTAGTTCCAACCTCCTCAGCTAAGTCTTTGGTAGTCAGCGGTTCGACTCCGAGTCGCTGATATCCACTCCGTGTCTAGAAGAGCCGCGTCCCAGTGGCCGTGACCTTTGACCGGCTTGTCTTCTGGCTCAGCTCTTTTGCCGCTCGTGCCAGCACACCTCTGCAGGGGACACTTTGGTCTCAGTCCCGAAGCGTGGGCCCGCACTCGGACACGCCGATCCTCGCCAAGTCGCGGCTGTTTTCACCCCCTGATGTCTGAGCCAGTGTCTTGGCTCAGCTCTTTCTTCCTCCCGACTCCTCCTGCCCCTTGGTGCTTGGTGGCGTCTCTAAACTCCGCCGCGTTCCAACAGCAGGAGGGTGTTTTATTCTTCAGCAACAAACTGCTCTGAGGATCCATCAGCCCGAATTCTATTTACGATTGAATGCAGAGGGACGCAGATGCACACGCGGGAACATCTGGCCTCCTGTGACTGATGATGTCACAGATGGTGACATCACAACGCCGCCGCCATCATTTGGAGGCTTCTGTCGCCGAGAAACGAGGAGACGTTCTTCACTGTCAAGACGGTGGAGCTGACCCAGCCGTGGAGGATCCTCACAGTCGGCCGCGTGTCCGCCACACCTGACTGGAGGACCCGGGACTGAAGTGGTGACCAATCAGAACCAGAGGAGCGGGAAGTGGCTTGGATCTCCCTCTGAATGGGGCCCTTCAGGGTGAAGGGCCACTTCAGGTTCCGGCTGGGAACCCTGCAACCCGCGGGACAGAAGAGAAGGATGGGTCCCTTCGCAGGTTTGGTCGTCGGGCCCTGGGTCCTCAGCACAGACGGAGGAACCCACAGGAGAGCAGGACGGAGCTGTGGGGGCTGCTCAGAGGCACTTTCCAGACCTGAGCCGCAGCGGGGGAAAGTTTGTGTCGAGCGTGGGCCGCTCTTCATATTTGGCAAGTCCATGCTGAGTTTCATCCATCAGGGCGTTGGCTTTCTGATCCTCGTCTCCACGGCGACCAGCTTCATCTCCCCTCGTCCACCAAAGCAGATCAGCGGCGGCGGCGACGGCGTCTCCAATTTCGCCGGGCGCAGCTTCGCGGAGCCAAGCGGCTCAGCGGAGCAGCGCGTCTGTAAAATGAATAGTTTTTAATTTCCAGGGCGGGGACGGCCCCGGGCCCCTGCGGGCCCCCCCCCCCAGCCCCGACTCACGCCTCTCGGCCCCCTGCTCCCCGGGACAATGTTGATGGATGATGTTTTAATGCGGCTGAATGTTATTTTTACCGAACGGGGAAAACTATAAATTTTTACTTCATTGGCAATGATTGCGGCTCGTGCATAAAGCACGGCGGCGGCGGCGGCGGCGGCGGCGGCAGCGGCGGCGGCGTGTTGCCATGAATAATCGGCCTCGCAGCAGATGCTCCTCTGCAGAAACCAATCCCTCAGATAAGATTTCAGAAGATTAATTGTCTACAGCTGTTTCATGGCCCGCTGCGATCTTAATACATTTATGATTCGTTTAAACGCTCGCCGGAGGCAGCGGCGAGGAAAGTCGCTTTATTCTTACATCTGGATCCGATTCTTCATTAGCTGTGATTCCACTCCTCCTCCTCCTCCTCCTCCTCCACCTCTCTCATCTGCTCGCCGCCGTCGCTTCTTCCACCCACTGAATTATTCAGATTTGTGCAAATGACTTGTTTTCATTTTTCTCTGCGGGAAGTGGAAATTGAAAGTGACCCGGCGTGACCTCCATCTATTACTCACGCTAAATTGCCGCGCGTGTGAGTGCGAGCCATTCGCCGCCGCCGTCTTTGTTAACCCGTCGACTCGCGGCATCTGTGCCGAGTTACGACCCGCGCGCCCGTCGTTGTGGAGCGCCATTTAAATATTCCAGACAGAACAAAAGCAATCATGTTCGCGACGCCGCGGCGGTCAGAGGCCCGCGGCCCCGGGGCCCTTGTTGGAGGCCACTTGCACGGCTGGCTCGCTGCCGAGAGATTCCCGGCAGACAGTGGGGACAGTGGGGAGAGCAACACGTGGGTGAGACCCTGACTTCCCTCTCTCGGGGCGCAGCCTTCCCCCGCTCCTCTGGGGAAACATTGAGGTCCAGGAAGAACTGGACCGGCCGGGTCAGTGCCTGCTTCCATCCTGGTGTGACCCCGGCCCCCAGAGGATCCATCCCAGGAACTGCTGCACGGAGGTGCCGCATCATCTCTCCGCTGTGTCCTGGGTCTGCCCGGGGGCCTCCTCCCTCACCTCAACTGACGTCTCTTTCAGCTTCTATTCTGAGTCTCTCCCAGATGACTGAGCTGGGTCGTGTCAAAGCTGGTGAGCACAGGTGAGAGGAGAATCCTGGAGAGCTTTGTCTTTGAGCTCAGCTCTTCCTCATGACTGAAGTCAGTCCATCCCAAGCTCCATCCTTCACTCACTCGTGAGCAAGACTGCAAGATTCTCGAGGCCTCCACCTGGAGCTCCCTAGACTCAGAGCAGCTGAGCCTCATCCAGCAGCAGACCCACCTCCAGAGGTCACTCGGGTCCAGATCTCCTCGCGTCACGCCGCAGTCTGCTCCGTCGACTTGTTGGAGTTGACCCGCCGTCCTTCAACATTATGACCAGCCCCTCACACGCTGGCTCACCTCTGACCGTGAACAATCGCCAGGCGCCGCCATCGTCACGACGTCATGGCGCCCGGCGCGAGCGTGACCACGCTGGGATTGATTCTCCGGCACGTCATATTTTTTTTAAATGACCTGGACCTGTTCATCCTCAGCTCCCTGACTAGACAGAAGTGACTGTGCCAGGAGTCAGTGGTGGGTGGCTTCTCTCTAGCTTTAGCCTGGACACCCGACCTTTAGCTTGACCTTGGACTCTGGACCTTTGACTCGGGTATCTGTGGGGAGTGATGACTTGTTCATCTTGTCTTCTCCGTGTCAATTGGGAATTAACATAAGGCTCATATTCTTGTCGCTGAGCTTTTTGGTTCTTCGTGTCTTGAGCGTATCCACTTGTTCGTCTCGGACTGGATGGTCTTAATTAAGGACTTGACTAGAGAGACTTGAGTTTGTTTTAACCTCCGCTACGTAGATGTTATCAGAAGGTCATGACTTGTTTGAAATCTTCCTTTTCGACTTGTGACTTGTTTCAGACTTTTTGATGCGTGACTTGATGTTTTGCATTGGCATCTCGTTTCCCAGTCTTGACTCGGACTGAGCGACTGGGGGTTGACAACTCGAACAGTTGTCACCTGCAAGCGACTTGTCTGCAGAGACCAGATCTTTTCTTGAGTCAGATGGTGTCTTCCTCAGCTAAGTCTTTGGTAGTCAGCGGTTCGACTCCGAGCCGCGTCCCAGTGGCCGTGACCTTTGACCGGCTTGTCTTCTGGCTCAGCTCTTTTGCCGCTCTTGTGCCGCTCGTGTCACTCACTCGGCCAAGTCGCAGCTGTTGATGTCAACACAAATGAATCCAAGAGGAGGCAACTCCTCGCCGTCAGGTTTGTCCTCCAGAAGAGTGAGAGCGGGAATCACTTCAATATCCTTCCCAGAAACACTTCACGTGACAAAGGAGGTCTCTTTCTTCACTCGGACTCTTTCTTCAAAGACTGGGAAAGATTTATGTTGCAGCCAACACACGTGTCTCCAGGAAATCGGACGGCTCCGCCTTTCCCTTGCTATCTCCGCCCATCTCCACGCAGGATATTAACATGCGGCGGAGTAATACTCCTGACGGCTCCCGTCGCCGCCGTATAGGAGGGAGCCGCCGGCGCTCGGGTCGTCGTTAATAACCATCGGGACATTAATAACGCGGGATAAACGAGCGACAGGAAGCCGCTGCTGCCACAGAGATTCATCCTCGGCCCTCATCTGTTTTATTGATGCTCTTTTACAGGAGTGGGATAAGTGGAGGCGGGCTGACGGCAGGGGCTCAGGGGCTCCCCCTGCTGCTGACCAAACTCCCCGCCAACACGACGGACGTCAAGCCGTCACTCCAACTTCCATCATCAAACCTGATGTTCATTTTTTAGCCACTGTGTCCTGACCGCGTCACGGAACACTGACACCTGCTGGACAGTAGCTGACGGGGTCACACAAGGAGACTGAAATCCAAACCTGATTCTGCGGCAGCAGATCAACATGGTGCCACACGGCAGACAACTTGTGTTTCCCCTGGAGCTGCTCCATAAGCCACAGAGACCCGTCCGTTCACTCACTCACCAGGAGCCGTGAGGTCAGACTGTTTCAGCAGTTGCTTCCTGTTGAAACACACCGCTTCCTCATAGACACAGGTCGGCGCCGAGTCGGCGCAGTCACGTGACCGTCTTAAGGCGCCACGCGCACTGACGTCACTCGTGGGCGCTCGACTCTTTCCGTAGCTCACCCCTTTCCTCAGACGACTTTTGCTCTTTGTTTTCCAACCTTTCTTCTTGCTCTTTGTCTGTGACGTTTCTCTCTCCAGTCAGTCCGGTCGCTACCTCAACTCACGGCTCGGCCTGCATGAAACACCTCCGTACATATTGTTTTGATTCACGAGACTTCACTCTTCACAACCCGACTAACTAGAGCGTTGTGATTCAAGTACTCGAGTGACCTGGTAAAAACAAAGAGGGAAAGACTGGCATCAGTGGCCCTCGGTAGACCGGCGTGACGGGGTGAACGTGGATGAGTGAGTCACTGTGGGACAGACTTGTTTCAGAGCAACGCTCCGAGTCCCAGTTGAGCCATGGTGCCTCAGGACCCTTGACTTGCTTGTCTTCTGGCTCAGCTCTTTTTCCAGCACACACCTGTCGTGTATGCCGGCGCCTTCATTCTTCTCTCCCTTGTCTTGAGTTCCGGAGCGTCGGCTGACACTCGGAGGTGCTGATCCTGGTCACTGCTCATCAGGGGAGCACACATGTGCTTGTCTCTCACTGTCCTGGTGAGGACCTCTCATGGCTTTCGCCCTTTCCCCAGCCTCTCCCCATCAACACATGGCCCACCTGAACCTGGACCCAAACTGGAACCCACTTATTTTGACATTCCCATCCTCTAATTGAGGACTGGACCTGTGGGGACCGGCGAAAGTGCCCCAACAGAAGACATGAGGGCCCCACAAGGAGGTGTTTGTCCCCAAATCGGACCTCTTTAGAACAGATATGCTGAAACACACAGACCTCTTGGGAAGTTTTCGTCCTGCAGTTGAGACTCAACCCAATGGTCCCCACAAACAGGGCTACACACACACACACACACTCACACTGTCCCCGACGGTGGCCTTTAATAACGGCGGCGCTGGTGATGGATGGTCCCTGCGATGAGACAGCAAACAAGCAAACATACAAATGATTAAAAAAGGCGGGGTCAGCGCTGCGAGCCGACCACTGAGGCTCAATTGACACGAGGACGTGTCGACTTGCATCAGCGGAAATTGTTCAACATCACAGACCAGATCAGACGCGTCACTCCGGAACTGATGGGAATCGGACCGGCAGCTGAGGCGCGCGCGCGGAAACACGCCTCAGCAGCGGGGCAGCTGAAAAAGTGGGCTGTTCCTGAAGCCCCACTTGTGGGAGCCGGCCTCCGTGTTGGGACAGCAGGGCGCCTGCAGGTGCCACTCACGCCTATCAGCGCGTGCACGCGCACGCACGCAGGCACGGAGACCCAACAGTCGGAGTCATTACCGCTCGTCTTATTGACCTTTGCAGACACAACTGTAATAGCTTTCCTCTGTCGCGGCGTGCTGGGGGGCGGGGGGACAGGTGGGGGCGCGCTGATGAAGCCCCCCTCTGGGTTTTCCTGGAATTGGAATCAAACACTCGAGGTCGCCACGTCGTGGCTGGTAAAGCCGGCGGCTCTGTGGCGCGGCAACGAGAAATTAGCGGCCCGGATTACCTGCAGAGCCGCAGAGCCCGGTGTCGGAGCCGGAATCTCAAGCGCGGCATCAGCGTCGGCCTCTGACGTTGAGTAAATGACACGGCCTTTAGTTACGGATGAAAGCCCCAGCCCGCTTATTCTCCAGCGGACTCCATGACCCACAATGCACCTGGCGCCGCCCAGCACCCACAGCATGCTTTCCTCTCCTCCTTTGATCTTCTTCTTCGCGTTTTCAAAGCCACAAATGACTTTTCTTTTTTAGTTTAGCATGTTTTTTTGTGCTTTTCTTTTTCGCTTTCTTTCAAGAAGCAACAATATTTCACCTGTTTTCAATTCAACTTCCTTCTTTTCTCTATATCAATATTATTAGTTAGATGTATACAAACTGTTCTATCATCCCTCTGTTTCATCCTCCCCTCCCTCACATCCCTCTGTTTCTTCCCTCCTTCTTCATCCCTCTGTTTCTTCCTTCCCTCCCTCACATCCCTCTGTTTCTTCCTTCCCTCCCTCACATCCCTCTGTTTCTTCCTTCCCTCCCTCACATCCTTCTGTTTCTTCCTTCCCTCCCTCACATCCCTCTGTTTCTTCCTTCCCTCCCTCACATCCCTCTGTTTCTTCCCTCCTTCTTCATCCCTCTCTTCTTCCTCCCCTCCCTCAAATCCCTCTGTTTCTTCTTTCCCTCCCTCACATCCCTCTGTTTCTTCCTCCCCTCCCTCACATCCCTCTGTTTCTTCCTCCCCTCCCTCACATCCCTCTGTTTCTTCCCTCCCTCACATCCCTCTGTTTCTTCCCTCCCTCACATCCCTCTGTTTCTTCCCTCCTTCTTCATCCCTCTCTTCTTCCTCCCCTCCCTCAGATCCCTCTGTTTCTTCTTTCCCTCCCTCACATCCCTCTGTTACTTCCTTCCCTCCCTCACATCCCTCTGTTTCTTCCTCCCCTCCCTCACATCCCTCTGTTTCTTCCCTCCCTCACATCCCTCTGTTTCTTCCCTCCCTCACATCCCTCTGTTTCTTCCCTCCTTCTTCATCCCTCTCTTCTTCCTCCCCTCCCTCAGATCCCTCTGTTTCTTCTTTCCCTCCCTCACATCCCTCTGTTACTTCCTTCCCTCCCTCACATCCCTCTGTTTCTTCCTCCCCTCCCTCACATCCCTCTGTTTCTTCCCTCCCTCACATCCCTCTGTTTCTTCCCTCCTTCTTCATCCCTCTCTTCTTCCTCCCCTCCCTCAGATCCCTCTGTTCCTTCTTTCCCTCCCTCACATCCCTCTGTTACTTCCTTCCCTCCCTCACATCCCTCTGTTTCTTCCTCCCCTCCCTCACATCCCTCTGTTTCTTCCTCCCCTCCCTCACATCCCTCTGTTTCTTCCTCCCCTCCCTCACATCCCTCTGTTTCTTCCCTCCCTCACATCCTTCTGTTTCTTCCTCCCCTCCCTCACATCCCTCTGTTTCTTCCCTCCCTCACATCCTTCTGTTTCATCCTTCCCTCCCTCACATCCCTCTGTTTCTTCTTTCCCTCCCTCACATCCTTCTGTTTCTTCCTTCCCTCCCTCACATCCCTCTGTTTCTTCCTCCCCTCCCTCACATCCCTCTGTTTCATCCTTCCCTCCCTCACATCCCTCTGTTTCTTCCCTCCTTCTTCATCCCTCTCTTCTTCCTCCCCTCCCTCACATCCCTCTGTTTCTTCCCTCCTTCTTCATCCCTCTCTTCTTCCTCCCCTCCCTCACATCCCTCTGTTTCTTCCCTCCTTCTTCATCCCTCTCTTCTTCCTCCCCTCCCTCACATCCCTCTGTTTCTTCCTCCCCTCCCTCACATCCCTCTTTTTCTTCTTTCCCTCCCTCACATCCCTCTCTTCTTCCTCCCCTCCCTCAGATCCCTCTGTTCCTTCTTTCCCTCCCTCACATCCCTCTGTTACTTCCTTCCCTCCCTCACATCCCTCTGTTTCTTCCTCCCCTCCCTCACATCCCTCTGTTTCTTCCTCCCCTCCCTCACATCCCTCTGTTTCTTCCTCCCCTCCCTCACATCCCTCTGTTTCTTCCCTCCCTCACATCCTTCTGTTTCTTCCTCCCCTCCCTCACATCCCTCTGTTTCTTCCCTCCCTCACATCCTTCTGTTTCATCCTTCCCTCCCTCACATCCCTCTGTTTCTTCTTTCCCTCCCTCACATCCTTCTGTTTCTTCCTTCCCTCCCTCACATCCCTCTGTTTCTTCCTCCCCTCCCTCACATCCCTCTGTTTCATCCTTCCCTCCCTCACATCCCTCTGTTTCTTCCCTCCTTCTTCATCCCTCTCTTCTTCCTCCCCTCCCTCACATCCCTCTGTTTCTTCCCTCCTTCTTCATCCCTCTCTTCTTCCTCCCCTCCCTCACATCCCTCTGTTTCTTCCCTCCTTCTTCATCCCTCTCTTCTTCCTCCCCTCCCTCACATCCCTCTGTTTCTTCCTCCCCTCCCTCACATCCCTCTTTTTCTTCTTTCCCTCCCTCACATCCCTCTCTTCTTCCTCCCCTCCCTCACATCCCTCTGTTTCTTCCTTCCCTCCCTCACATCCCTCTGTTTCTTCCTCCCCTCCCTCACATCCCTCTGTTTCTTCCTCCCCTCCCTCACATCCCTCTGTTTCTTCCTCCCCTCCCTCACATCCTTCTGTTTCTTCCCTCCCTCACATCCCTCTGTTTCTTCCCTCCCTCACATCCCTCTGTTTCTTCCCTCTTTCTTCATCCCTCTCTTCTTCCTCCCCTCCCTCACATCCCTCTGTTTCTTCCTCCCCTCCCTCACATCCCTCTCTTCTTCCACCCCTCCCTCACATCCCTCTGTTTCTTCCTCCCCTCCCTCACATCCCTCTGTTTCTTCCCTCCCTCACATCCTTCTGTTTCTTCCTCCCCTCCCTCACATCCCTCTGTTTCTTCCTCCCCTCCCTCACATCCCTCTGTTTCTTCCCTCCCTCACATCCTTCTGTTTCTTCCTCCCCTCCCTCACATCCCTCTGTTTCTTCCCTCCCTCACATCCTTCTGTTTCTTCCTCCCCTCCCTCACATCCCTCTGTTTCTTCCCTCCCTCACATCCTTCTGTTTCTTCCTCCCCTCATCACCCCTCCATTCTTTCGTCCCTGCATCCTTTGCTTCTTCCTCCATTCCTTCACTTTTCATTTTCATTTCATCAGGGTTAGTTGGTTCATCATGGGTTTTTTTTTCAAACTTTTTTTCAAGACAATATTTCACTCATTTTTACTTCAGGTTCTTCCATGTCTCCTCTATCCTTTGATCCACAAACATTCACTAACAGTGTCTGTTTAAGGCTGTCGTCCTCCATCACTGTTGTCTCGATGTCTTTAGCGGAGATGTCTGCCTTTTATTTGTCTCCCAGTCATTGAGTGTGTGACTGGTTTAGCGTCTTCGGCCGCAGTCTTGTGCTCGGCCCAGTGTTTGTCTGACGGTGGAGAGGCGGGCCCTGCAGCCAGGCCAGTCCTTGTTGTGGCCCGGTGATTCAGTGTGTTTGTTCCAGCCGGAGGGTTCATATCCTGCTGAGGCGCCGGCGCCACAGAGGCCATTTGTAAATCTCAGAATAATCTCAAGTCTCACTCCATCTCCGACACACGGCCCGATGATGTGATAGAACTTTTATCTCACGTGTCGACATCACATTATTGTTTTCATCCTTCGCTCCGCAGACATCTGAACATCGCTCACACGTCTTTACTGCTGATTGAATCTGGGCAGAAATAGAAAATTACATTTTCCCCGGCCGCGCCTGCCTGCCTGCCTGCGTGTGTGTGTGTGTGTCAGAGCTTCACTCTGTTGTGACACAGAGCAGCAGCAATCTCACCTCAGATGTCACTGTCTGTCTCCTCGCAGCAAAAACTCCTGAATCCAAAGCATCAATGGAGACTTCAATCCACCGTCAGCCTCAAGATGAACCTGGAAATCGTCATCGGAAAATTCACTTCGATTTTCATGTTAAGAAATTAAAATTGACCATTGTCTCTCTCTTCCATCATCCCTCCATCACCCCTCTCTTCTATCATCCCTCCATCACACCTCTCTTCTATCATCCCTCCATCACACCTCTCTTCTATCATCCCTCCATCACACCTCTCTTCTATCATCCCTCCATCACACCTCTCTTCTATCATCCCTCCATCACACCTCTCTTCTATCATCCCTCCATCACACCTCTCTTCTATCATCCCTCCATCACACCTCTCTTCTATCATCCCTCCATCACCCCTCTCTTCTATCATCCCTCCATCATCCCCCTCTTCTATCATCCCTCCATCATCCCTCTCTTCCATCATCCCTCCATCACCCCTCTCTTCTATCATCCCTCCATCATCCCCCTCTTCTATCATCCCTCCATCATCCCTCTCTTCCATCATCCCTCCATCACACCTCTCTTCTATCATCCCTCCATCATCCCTCTCTTCTGTCATCCCTCTGTTCTATGATCCCTCCATCATCCCTCTCTTCTGTCATCCCTCTCTTCTATCATCCCTCCATCACCCCTCTCTTCTGTCATCCTCTCTTCTATCATCCCTCCATCACCTGTCTCTTCTATCATCCCTCCATCATCCCTCTCTTCTGTCACCCCTCTCTTCTATCATCCCTCCATCACCCCTCTCTTCTATCATCCCTCCATCACCCCTCTCTTCTATCATCCCTCCATCACACCTCTCTTCTATCACCCCTCTCTTCTATCATCCCTCCATCACCCCTCTCTTCTATCATCCCTCCATCACACCTCTCTTCTATCATCCCTCCATCACACCTCTCTTCTGTCATCCCTCCATCACCCGTCTCTTCCATCACCCCTCTCTTCTATCATCCCTCCATCACCCCTCTCTTCTATCATCCCTCCATCACCCATCTCTTCTAACATCCCTCCATCACCCGTCTCTTCGATCACCCCTTTCTTCTATCATCCCTCCATCACCCCTCTCTTCTATCATCCCTCCATCATCCCTCTCTTCTATCATCCCTCCATCATCCCTCTCTTCTATCATCCCTCCATCACCCCTCTCTTCTATCATCCCTCCATCACCCCTCTCTTCTATCATCCCTCCATCACACCTCTCTTCTGTCATCCCTCCATCACCCGTCTCTTCCATCACCCCTCTCTTCTATCATCCCTCCATCACACCTCTCTTCTATCATCCCTCCATCACCCCTCTCTTCTATCATCCCTCCATCACCCATCTCTTCTAACATCCCTCCATCACCCGTCTCTTCGATCACCCCTTTCTTCTATCATCCCTCCATCACCCCTCTCTTCTATCATCCCTCCATCATCCCTCTCGTCTATCATCCCTCCATCATCCCTCTCTTCTATCATCCCTCCATCACCCCTCTCTTCTATCATCCCTCCATCACCCCTCTCTTCTATCATCCCTCCATCACACCTCTCTTCTGTCATCCCTCCATCACCCGTCTCTTCCATCACCCCTCTCTTCTATCATCCCTCCATCACACCTCTCTTCTATCATCCCTCCATCACCCATCTCTTCTAACATCCCTCCATCACCCGTCTCTTCCATCACCCCTCTCTTCTATCATCCCTCCATCATCCCTCTCTTCTATCATCCCTCCATCATCCCTCTCTTCTATCATCCCTCCATCACCCCTCTCTTCTATCATCCCTCCATCACCCCTCTCTTCTATCATCCCTCCATCACACCTCTCTTCTGTCATCCCTCCATCACCCGTCTCTTCCATCACCCCTCTCTTCTATCATCCCTCCATCACCCCTCTCTTCTATCATCCCTCCATCACACCTCTCTTCTGTCATCCCTCCATCACCCGTCTCTTCCATCATCCCTCTCTTCTATCATCCCTCCATCACCCCTCTCTTCTATCATCCCTCCATCACACCTCTCTTCTATCATCCCTCCATCATCCCTCTCTTCTGTCATCCCTCTCTTCTATCATCCCTCCATCACACCTCTCTTCTATCATCCCTCCATCATCCCTCTCTTCTATCATCCCTCCATCACCCCTCTCTTCTATCATCCCTCCATCACCCCTCTCTTCTATCATCCCTCCATCACACCTCTCTTCTATCATCCCTCCATCACCCCTCTCTTCTATCATCCCTCCATCACCCCTCTCTTCTATCATCCCTCCATCACCCCTCTCTTCTATCATCCCTCCATCACCCCTCTCTTCTATCATCCCTCCATCACACCTCTCTTCTATCATCCCTCCATCATCCCTCTCTTCTGTCATCCCTCTCTTCTATCATCCCTCCATCATCCCTCTCTTCTGTCATCCCTCTGTTCTATGATCCCTCCATCACCCCCTCTCTTCTATCATCCCTCCATCACCCCTCTCTTCTATCATCCCTCCATCACACCTCTCTTCTATCATCCCTCCATCACCCCTCTCTTCTATCATCCCTCCATCACACCTCTCTTCTATCATCCCTCCATCACCCCTCTCTTCTATCATCCCTCCATCACCCCTCTCTTCTATCATCCCTCCATCACCCCTCTCTTCTATCATCCCTCCATCATCCCTCTCTTCTGTCATCCCTCTCTTCTATCATCCCTCCATCATCCCTCTCTTCTGTCATCCCTCTGTTCTATGATCCCTCCATCACCCCCTCTTCCATCATCCCTCTCTTCTATTATCCCTCCTTCTCTTCCAGTCAAGGCGAAACTCAATAAAAGGCTTTGAGCCTCAGAAATCCTCCTCCTCCTCATCACCCGTCCTGAAACACCAGCGACTTGTCAGAGTGATGGGGCGGGGGGTGAGGATGAGCCAGTGGCGGGGGAGGGGGGGGTCAGAGGGGAGTCTGGGGGTCTGCAGTTGTCACGGTGGCAATTTTCCTCTAAACACCTTCCACAAATAAAGGTTTTCAGGAGCAGCAGGAGGAGGAGGACTGGCCCTTCTAATTCCCGCCGGCTGCTATTGATCACAGCAGCTCAGATTACAGCGCTCAATGGAGCCGCTGATGAGGTATTAGGCCGGGGGCCCCTGGGGGCCCGGGGCCCTGCCTACAGTCCCGGCCCCTAATGAAGTGCAGGTATGCGGCCGCATGCAGCCGCTGCAGGAAAATAGATTGAAGATGATGAGCTCTTCAAAGTCATTCTGCTCTCCCTCACCCCCCCCCCCCCCCCACCCTCACCCCCCGCCCCGCCTCACCCGCCTCACCCGCTGCCGGCCCAAAATACCTGGGATTTAGTCGCGCCACTGGACCCATGCAATTTTTATGACCTTATTGCTTTTTCAGCATGAAAACAGTTTAGCAGCAAAAGCACAGCACAGGCCTTCATCATCATCATCATCATCATCATCATCATCATCACCACCTTCATCACCATCATCATCATCACATCATCTTCATCATCATCATCATCATCATCACCACCTTCATCATCATCATCATCATCATCACCACCTTCATCACCATCATCATCATCACATCATCTTCATCATCATCATCATCATCATCACCACCTTCATCATCATCATCATCACCTTCATCATCATCATCATCATCATCACATCATCTTCATCATCATCATCATCATCATCACCACCTTCATCATCATCATCATCACATCATCATCATCATCACCACCTTCATCATCATCATCATCACATCATCTTCATCATCATCATCATCATCATCACCACCTTCATCATCATCATCATCACATCATCTTCATCATCATCATCATCATCATCATCACATCATCTTCATCATCATCACCATCATCTTCATCATCACCATCTTCATCATCACCATCATCTTCATCATCATCATCACCATCATCTTCATCATCACCATCTTCATCATCACCATCTTCAACATCATCATCATCACCATCTTCATCATCATCACCATCATCATCATCATCATCACCATCATCTTCATCATCACCATCTTCATCATCACCATCTTCAACATCATCATCATCATCTTCATCATCACCATCATCTTCATCATCACCATCATCACCATCATCTTCATCATCACCATCATCTTCATCATCATCATCACCATCATCTTCATCATCACCATCTTCAACATCATCATCATCACCATCTTCATCATCATCATCTTCATCATCACCATCTTCACCATCTTCATCATCACCATCTTCAACATCATCACCATGATCATCACCATCATCTTCATCATCACCATCATCACCATCATCTTCATCATCACCATCATCTTCATCATCACCATCATCACCATCATCTTCATCATCGCCATCATCTTCATCATCATCATCACCATCATCTTCATCATCACCATCATCATCATCATCTTCATCATCATCATCTTCATCATCATCATCATCACCATCATCACCATCATCTTCATCATCTTCATCATCATCATCACCATTATCTTCCTCATCATCATCATCTTCATCATCATCATCATCATCATCATCACCATCATCATCATCATCACCATCATCACCATCATCTTCATCATCTTCATCATCATCATCATCATCATCACCATCATCACCATCATCTTCATCATCTTCATCATCTTCATCATCATCATCACCATCATCTTCATCATCACCATCATCTTCATCATCACCATCTTCACCATCTTAAGTCTTCATGAGTGACATCATCACTCCACCCCCCCCTCCCTTGGTCCTGTGAGGCGTGAGCGCCACTGAGTTCCCGCCACAGTAAGAGCAGGGGGCGTGTCCTGCTCCTCAGATCAGCCGCTCTTCTCTTCTTCTTCTCTGATTGATTTGCTGTTAGAGTCATTTCAGGATCAATAACAGGTCGAGCGGGGCGATTCATTCTGGGGATTAATAGGTTTGAATGAGCCTGAAGATCTTCTGTCCTTTGTTTGGCTTCAACAAATGTCAATTCTCGCTGAGGAACGTCCAGACGGAGCTCTCATTCAATTACGCGGCACCACGTGACCGGTTCTGCTGCACGGGCGCGACGGGCCGCGCGTCACGTTCAGTGCCCACATTTCCTTTCAATGGACTCCAGTCTTGGTGGTGTGTTCAGGTGCAGTCACATGGAGAACTGGACGGAGGAGAGCTTCGACTCCTGGCTCAGCTCCTGTCCGTCTGTCTGTCCATATCCTCCGCTCACTCGTGAACCAGACTCTCATTCATCACTCCGCCACCACCTGTCTGGGGTCAGCGAACGCCTCATCAGGAGGGGGCGGAGACTCCGGAGCGGCGGACCAGCCTGAGAGCTTCAGGTGCACATGGAAGGCCAGAACATCCCAGAGCTGCAAGTCTGACAGCGTCGCTTTAGGTCCACGCCCACTTTGGCCACATGAAATGACCTGGAGGGCTGAAGTTGGTGGCTCCTCCTCTGACCCCCTCCGTCCTGTCTCTTCTATCACCCCTCTCTTCTATCATCCCTCCATCACCCCTCTCTTCTGTCACCCCTCTCTTCTATCATCCCTCCATCACCCCTCTCTTCTATCATCCCTCCATCACACCTCTCTTCTATCATCCCTCCATCACACCTCTCTTCTATCATCCCTCCATCACACCTCTCTTCTATCATCCCTCTCTTCTATCATCCCTCTCTTCTATCATCCCTCTCTTCTATCATCCCTCCATCACCCCTCTCTTCTATCATCCCTCCATCACACCTCTCTTCTATCATCCCTCCATCACCCCTCTCTTCTATCATCCCTCCATCACACCTCTCTTCTATCATCCCTCTCTTCTATCATCCCTCTCTTCCATCACCCCTCTCTTCTATCATCCCTCCATCACCCCTCTCTTCTATCATCCCTCCATCACCCCTCTCTTCTGTCATCCCTCTGTTCTATCATCCCTCCATCACCCCTCTCTTCTGTCATCCCTCTGTTCTGTCATCCCTCCATAACCCCTCTCTTCTTCCTCCTCTCCATCGCCCCTCTCTTCTATCCTCCCTCCATCACCCCTCTCTTCTATCATCCCTCCATCACCCCTCCATCACCCCTCTCTTCTTCCTCCTCTCCATCGCCCCTCTCTTCTATCCTCCCTCCATCACCCCTCCATCACCCCTCTCTTCTTCCTCCTCTCCATCGCCCCTCTCTTCTATCCTCCCTTCCCTCCCTCCAGGTGAGTCCGGTGTCGGGGCAGCAGCAGCAGCAGCAGCAGCAGGTCTCATGCGCGCTTCTCTCCTCGCTGAAGCTGAAATCGATGTCACTCGAGGAGCCAATGAGGAGGCGGCGTCCTGCGGCTGCCCCGACCTGCAGCCTTCCCAGAAACGGCGGCTGAATTCCCGCCAATCTGGGATGGATCCTGGTCCATCTGCTCCGGGAGGTCGGCCTTAGAAAAGGCATTAAGCAAAGAGCTAATGGAATGAAAGCCCTAATAATTGGGGGATACAGTGAGACAATTCTATTAACAAGATATAAATCATGTTGAGTGTGAGCTGAGTGTTTTTTAATTGATTGATGGAGGCGGCGATCCATAGCTTTTCTGGAGACTAACAGCCATTTACCGGCTCCGGCTCCGGCTCAGCTGGGCAAGGAGGCAGCGATAAGAAAATTAGGTGGGCCGGGAATAAATTATTCACAAAAGATCATGGTTTTGTGCTGACGTTACTAATGTGAAGAAGCATTTCATCTGGGGGGGAGGGGGGAAGAGGCTCCCGGTCAAGCTTCTTATGAGGATTAAAACTGCAGCCGTGTTATTAGCCCCCGGAGCACAGCTGCCGCACGGCATTCTGGGAGAGCCCCGACACCGACCCTGTCGTCTCTTCCTCGCTTGGATTAGATCAGACCAGGTCAGACTGGACTGGACTGGACTGGACTGGACTTGGCTTGACTTGACTCAAGACTTGCCTTGGCTTGGCTTGGCTTGGCTTGACTGGACTGGACTGGACTGGACTGGACTGCACTGGACTGGACTGTATTGGACTGGACTGGACTGGACTGGACTAGACTCCAGACTGGACTGGACTCGACTCTAGACTGGACTGGACTGGACTGGACTGGACTGGACTGAACTGAACTGAACTGAACTGAACTGGACTGGACTGGACTTCACTTCACTTCACTTGACTAAGGTTGGGTTGACTTGACTTGACTTGACTTGACTTGTCTAAGGTTGGGTTGACTTGACTTGGCTTGGCTTGGCTTGGCTTGGCTTGGCTTGACTGGACTAGACTGGACTGGACTTGACTGGACTGGACTGGACTGAACTGAACTGAACTGAACTGAACTGGACCGGACCAGCCTGGACTGGACTTGACTGGACTGGACTGGACTGAACTGAACTGAACTGAACTGAACTGAACTGAACTGAACTGGACTGGACTGGACTGGACTTGACTTGACTTGACTTGACTTGACTTGACTCAAGACTTGACTTGACTTGACTTGGGTTGGGTTGGCTTGACTTGACTTGACTTGACTAAGGTTGGGTTGACTTGACTTGACTTGACTTGACTTGACTTGACTGGACTGGACTGGACTGGACTGGACTGGACTGGACTGGACTTGACTTGACTTGACTTGACTTGACTTCACTTGACTAAGGTTGGCTTGACTTGACTTGACTTGACTAAGGTTGGGTTGACTTGACTTGACTTGACTTGACTGGACTGGACTAGATTAGAATAGACTCAAGTCTTGATTGATTGACTAGAATAGACTCGAGACTTGACTGAACTACTAGACTAAACTACTAGACTAGACTCTAGACTCCAGACTTGACGAGACTTGACTAGACTTGACTTGACTAGAATAAGCTGTATTTGCACGTTCTTCATGATTTGTTTCTTTATTTCAGGCAAATTGATGTACTTTGCAAGTGTCTTCTCTTCCAGACAAAAGCAAGGTTGCTGGAGTGATGACACAGATGAGACACTTTCTTCTCTTTCATGTCAACAAGGATACGATGTGAGGCCGGGGTCGACTTGTGATCATTTCACAGACAGTTGGTACAGTTGGGGGGTGATGGCGGTCCTCACAAGGCTAGCGATTCAAACGTGTGTGTGTGTGTGAAGGCGAGAGTTACGGCTTGGACTCTAAACTTCCATCTAACAGTGAAATATTGGAAGCTGTTGCGTCCAGGCTGCTGTCGCCTTGGTGACAGGACATCTGCATGTTGGCTGCCGCGCCGCGCGCGCGAGTTGGCAGACGACGGGACGGTTGAATTAGCAGTTATGACGGAAACATTACAAGATGAAGTAAATGTAATTAGCGCCGGCGCCAGGTTCAGATGCATGATGGGACTTAATCACCCCCCCCCCCCATGCACACGCACGGGCGCGCCGCGGTCATGATGGGCGGAGCAGGTCCCCCAACACTCGACAGACTGGCTCAGGACCAGGCCGCTCCCGGAAGGTCAAAGTTGTGAGCTGCAGTCAAACTAGTGGGCAGGCTGCGGCCAGCAGGGGGCAGCGCTGGTCACGGTCCTGGTCACCACTAACACTTTCTCATGGTTCTACACTGAAAGATTGATTTGATTGCACTTCCCTCTTCTAGCTCAGGTCAGTGAACGCCTCAACAGGTGCTTCCAGGTGGAGGGGGCGGGGATTAGATCAGATCAGACTCAACTTCACTTGATTTGACTGCACCTGACTTGACTTAACTTGACCAGCTTGGACTAGACATGGCTGGACTGGACTGGACTCTAGACTGGACTGGACTCGACTCGACTCGACTCTAGACTGGACTGGACTGGACTCGACTCTAGACTAGACTAGACTCTAGACTGGACTGGACTCTAGACTGGACTGGACTGGACTGGACTGGACTGGACTGGACTCTAGACTGGACTGGACTGGACTGGACTGGACTGGACTTGACTCGGCTCTAGACTGGATTGGACTGGACTGGACTCTAGACTGGACTGGACTGGACTCGACTCTAGACTGGACTGGACTGGACTGGACTGGACTGGACTGGACTCCAGACTGGACTGGACTCGACTCTAGACTGGACTGGACTGGACTGGACTGGACTTGACTTGACTCGACTCTAGACTGGACTGGACTGGACTGGACTCGACTGGACTCGACTCTAGACTGGACTGGACTGGACTGGACTGGACTGGACTCTAGACTGGACTGGACTGGACTCGACTCTAGACTGGACTGGACTGGACTGGACTGGACTCTAGACTGGACTGGACTGGACTCGACTCTAGACTAGACTAGACTCTAGACTGGACTGGACTGGACTGGACTCTAGACTGGACTGGACTGGACTGGACTGGACTGGACTGGACTCTAGACTGGACTGGACTGGACTGGACTGGACTGGACTTGACTCGGCTCTAGACTGGATTGGACTGGACTGGACTCTAGACTGGACTGGACTGGACTCGACTCTAGACTGGACTGGACTGGACTGGACTGGACTGGACTGGACTCCAGACTGGACTGGACTCGACTCTAGACTGGACTGGACTGGACTGGACTGGACTTGACTTGACTCGACTCTAGACTGGACTGGACTGGACTGGACTCGACTGGACTCGACTCTAGACTGGACTGGACTGGACTGGACTGGACTGGACTCTAGACTGGACTGGACTGGACTCGACTCTAGACTGGACTGGACTGGACTGGACTGGACTCTAGACTGGACTGGACTGGACTGGACTGGACTTGACTTGACTCGACTCTAGACTGGACTGGACTGGACTGGACTCTAGACTGGACTGGACTGGACTGGACTGGACTGGACTCTAGACTGGACTGGACTGGACTGGACTGGACTTGACAAGACCAGCCTATGATTTTCACTGATATATAGATGCTCTGCACTTGACTTCCCTCTTCTACCTCAGGTCAGTGATCTTCAGGTGTTTGCAGGTGGAGGTTGTTATGATTTTTCTCTGTTTTCGTTCTGGAACTCAGGGACAGTGTTGGAGAAGCAGCGGCCCCTGGTGGCGGGGAGGTCCTCCCAGAGGAAGCCAGGGGTGTCAGGTGAGTTGAAGGGCCCTGGGTTTGTGAGGCCCCGCCCCCGGAGGGCCGGCCACTGGCCCCGCCCCCGGCCGCCTGCGGCGTCCTTCCAGATTTAGTGGTCACTTCTCTCAACTTTGCCCATTAACCTGAGTGCAGCGGCAGCGTCCCCCTCCGGGGCCCCGCGGGGACGTTTATTACCGCCGGAGCCTCTAATGGATCCCAGTTAAGGTGTGTTAACAATTTTTCTATCGATCGAGCGCGGCACAGTCATCGGCGGCGGCGAAGTCGGCGGGAGATTTAGTGGCTTTTAAGGTAGTAGAGCTGGACGGCGGACGACACCTGCTACATTAAGCCACATTAAGCTTTAATCTGTCTTCATTACTGGCCCGCCGCCCGCGGCGCCGCCCGCCTGGCCGCCCGGACCCTTCAAGGTTGAAATAGAGATCCGGCGTTCATTAGCCGCGCGGGGGGAGGGAGGGCGCCCCGTAATGGAGCGCCGCTCACGTTCAGCCAGGTATTAAAGGTATTAAAGATTTCCTCGCCGGGACTTGAACCGCCGCCACATGTCTCCCATCAGGACGGTCCTGCCACGGCGGGACGCTGCTGCTGGCCACGGCGATTAGGCAAAGAGGAGGAGGATGACGACGACGACGATGATGATGATGGCAGCCTCCCGACCTTTGACCCGCCCACACTCAAACAAGGGGAAGTGAAAGACGTCCTTCCTGGTGATGTCATCTGCTGCCGGCGACAGGAAGGCACCTTCCGGAAGTTTTCAGCTCTGCTCTGACCTTTGACCTCTCGCTAGCTCGTGTGAAAGCTTCTCAGTTAAGTGTTAATAAAGCGCCACATTTTGGAATTCGGCTGTGACACCCACTTTCCTACCTGTGTTTGTTCGTTCATCAGTTTTTTGTTTTTTGAGATTTTAGATCAGGTCAGATCAGAGTCAATTGGACTGGACTAGACTCGACTTGACACTTGACTTGAATTGACTACACCAGACTTGACTAGACTAGACAAGACTCTAGATTGGACAACACTCGAGTCGACTCGACTCCAGACTAGTGACTTGTGACTTATGACTTGACAAGACTCTAGACGCAACTCGACTTGAGACTAGACTGGACTGGACTTGACTTCACTTGACTAGACTTCACTTGACTACAGACTAGACTCGACTTGACTCAAGACTGGACTGGACTTGACAAGACACTGGACTCTAAACGTGACTGGACGTGAGACTGGACTGGACACTGGGCCCCGCTCGTGTGCCTCTGCTGGAGTGTCACTCTCCTCACACGTGTGCGCAGCTGACAGCCGCCGATGATGTCACACATGCGGAACACAACTATTGTTCTTGTCTCCGCGGCTCAGAGCCCGACACGCTGCTGCCCAGCACAAACACGCCGGACCCGTTCGCCGTCCCTCCGAGAAGCTCCTCAAACACCGCGCCGCACACGACGCAGCAAAATAAACCCGCCAGCGTGTGGAGGGAAAACACAGGCCGCAGCGGGACGTGTTTGCTCTGGAGACGGCGGCGCCGCTTTGCCGCGTCGGCCCAGGACGCGGGACCACACAAGGGCTGCGTCTCGGGAACTGATCTGGATCCGGCTGCGGTGAGATGTGTGAGGCCGTCAGAGGACCAGCTAGCATGTTTGCCGTCACCCCGGCTCGCTGGGTTCGCACACCTGCGGCAGATGATGGCAGGTTAGCGCCGACAGCTGCTTGCTCACGGTGAAGCGTTTACAGCGCCTGTGTTTCGCGACGCCGGCGCACATCTGCAGCGCCACTTGTTTGTGTTTGCTGACATGCTAATGAGCGGTGACATCTGAGTCCATCCCTCAAATGTCTGAGCCGGGAGGAAGTGTTTCTCTTGGCAGCGACCTCCGACCGCTCCGGCGCTGGATTTATGTGGCAGCGGATCTGTCTTCCTGCGCGGCCCATCTGCCCGCCGCTGTGGCGCTGGCAGCCGCGCCGCGCGCCGCAGATTGCTAATGTGGCATTAAAGCATAAACGATGGCAACGGCGTTCCTTCACTGGTTTCTTGGATCCGTCGGCGTCGGCAGCTGCGCCGCCGTGCTTTTATTCTCGCCTTCGGCTGTTGCAGCCATCGATAAAGCAGAAAGTGTCCGCGGCCTCGGCGGAGGACGCGACAGACGGAGGGTTTATTTACTGTGTGGGGAAAGTTGGCGCAGCTGTTAGCTTAGCTTGAATTAGCTTAGCTGTCGGTTCAAAGGTCATCCTCCTCCCTCCTTCCTCCTCTCACTCTTCCTCCCTCCATCCTCCTCTTCATCTTCCTCCTCCCTTCATCCTCCTCCTTCCTTCCTCCTCTCACTCTTCCTCCCTCCATCCTCCTCTTCATCTTCCTCCTCCCTTCATCCTCCTCCTTCCTTCCTCCTCTCACTCTTCCTCCCTCCATCCTCCTCTTCATCTTCCTCCTCCCTTCATCCTCCTCCCTCCTTCCTCCTCCCACTCTTCCTCCCTCCATCCTCCTCTTCATCTTCCTCCTCCCTCCTTCCTCCTCCCACTCTTCCTCCCTCCTTCCTCCTCTCACTCTTCCTCTCTCCATCCTCCTCTTCATCTTCCTCCTCCCTTCATCCTTCTCCCTCCTTCCTCCTCTCACTCTTCCTCCCTCCATCCTCCTCTTCATCTTCCTCCTCCCTTCATCCTCCTCCCTCCTTCCTCCTCTCACTCTTCCTCTCTCCATCCTCCTCTTCATCTTCCTCCTCCCTTCATCCTTCTCCCTCCTTCCTCCTCTCACTCTTCCTCCCTCCATCCTCCTCTTCATCTTCCTCCTCCCTTCATCCTCCTCCTTCCTTCCTCCTCTCACTCTTCCTCCCTCCATCATCCTCTTCATCTTCCTCCTCCCTCCTTCCTCCTCTCACTCTTCCTCTCTCCATCCTCCTCTTCATCTTCCTCCTCCCTTCATCCTCCTCCTTCCTTCTTCCTCTCACTCTTCCTCCCTCCATCCTCCTCTTCATCTTCCTCCTCCCTTCATCCTTCTCCCTCCTTCCTCCTCTCACTCTTCCTCCCTCCATCCTCCTCTTCATCTTCCTCCTCCCTTCATCCTCCTCCTTCCTTCCTCCTCTCACTCTTCCTCCCTCCATCATCCTCTTCATCTTTCTCCTCCCTCCTTCCTCCTCCCACTCTTCCTCCCTCCATCCTCCTCTTCATCTTCCTCCTCCCTCCTTCCTCCTCCCACTCTTCCTCCCTCCATCCTCCTCTTCATCTTCCTCCTCCCTCCTTCCTCCTCTCACTCTTCCTCTCTCCATCCTCCTCTTCATCTTCCTCCTCCCTTCATCCTTCTCCCTCCTTCCTCCTCTCACTCTTCCTCCCTCCATCCTCCTCTTCATCTTCCTCCTCCCTTCATCCTCCTCCTTCCTTCCTCCTCTCACTCTTCCTCCCTCCATCATCCTCTTCATCTTCCTCCTCCCTCCTTCCTCCTCTCACTCTTCCTCTCTCCATCCTCCTCTTCATCTTCCTCCTCCCTTCATCCTTCTCCCTCCTTCCTCCTCTCACTCTTCCTCCCTCCATCCTCCTCTTCATCTTCCTCCTCCCTTCATCCTCCTCCTTCCTTCCTCCTCTCACTCTTCCTCCCTCCATCCTCCTCTTCATCTTCCTCCTCCCTTCATCCTCCTCCCTCCTTCCTCCTCTCACTCTTCCTCCCTCCATCCTCCTCTTCATCTTCCTCCTCCCTTCATCCTCCTCCTTCCTTCCTCCTCTCACTCTTCCTCCCTCCACCCCTCCCTCCAGTGTGTGAAACATTTCCCCAAACAAACGTATCAATTAGCTAATTGTGCAGCGGCGAGCGTGAATCATGTGACGTGGGCGTGGCCGACAGCAGCACAAGCGTATCAGTGGCGGCCAGGAGCTCCGCCCCCCCGCCTCCTGCGAGCCCTCCGCCGCCGCTACAATTGACTTGTCATGTATTTTCCAGCTAATTAGCTCTTTTAAACGAGGCTCATGTTCGGCGGCGGCGATAAGACCCGGCGGTAAATTGAGCGTGAAACACCGCCATTCATCCCGTGACAATAACCCCCCCACACACACACACCTCCTCCGCCCGCACCCCACAGCCATAGTGGGGATTAATTACAGGCTGCTGAGGGTCTGACGGAGATAAGAGCTTCTCCTGTGGACCACAGAAGGCCAGGAGACTGAACCATCTGACCCGCGTCACCGCTGCAGACGCACAGCTGGACCTGGACGACCGTGCTTTGATCTGCTTTGGTCCCTGACCTCAGTGTCCTTTCTTCCTGTGGCAATAAGACTGTACAATTCATCCCTGAAAAAACTACAGTGAAGGATTCTTTGGCAGGTTTTTCTGTTCACTCTGTCCTTGAATCTGCATTTTCTTGCACGTTGTTCCTAAGGTCTTTTGTATCGCTTTTTTTACTCTTTATAATAGAGCATGTCACGAACATAATTTCCCTTGGGATTAATAAAGTTTTCTGATTCTGATAAAAAAAACAACCAGGAAACTGGAGTCACTGGTGCCACACTGTGGAGCCAGTCCCGGGTCCCAGCCCGTTTCAAAGGACCTGACTTTGGTGCCGGGCATGGAGGATCAGGGGAGCGAGGCGGAAAGGTTCCTGTCTCAGGTCAGTCTGTCACGTGGCTGCATGTTACAGGCCTGAGGATCAGGAGGAAGGCTGTGTCCCATGTCTCCCCCTGACACCAGCACTTGGTTCTGAGCAGCCTCCTCTATGAAGCTCCCTCCACTGTGAAGCTCCCTCCTCTATGAAGCTCCCTCCACTGTGAAGCTCCCTCCTCTATGAAGCTCCCTCCACTGTGAAGCCCCCTCCACTGTGAAGCTCCCTCCACTATGATACTCCACTGTGAAGCTCCCTCCACTGTGAAGCCCCCTCCACTGTGAAGCTCCCTCCACTGTGAAGCTCCCTCCACTGTGAAGCTCCCTCCTCTATGAAGCTCCCTCCACTGTGAAGCTCCCTCCACTGTGAAGCTCCCTCCACTGTGAAGCTCCCTCCACTATGATACTCCACTGTGAAGCTCCCTCCACTGTGAAGCTCCCTCCACTGTGAAGCCCCCTCCACTGTGAAGCTCCCTCCACTGTGAAGCCCCCTCCACTGTGAAGCTCCCTCCACTGTGAAGCTCCCTCCACTGTGAAGCTCCCTCCTCTATGAAGGTCCCTCCACTGTGAAGCTCCCTCCACTGTGAAGCTCCCTCCTCTATGAAGCTCCCTCCACTGTGAAGCTCCCTCCTCTATGAAGCTCCCTCCACTGTGAAGCTCCCTCCTCTATGAAGCTCCCTCCACTGTGAAGCTCCCTCCTCTATGAAGCTCCCTCCACTGTGAAGCTCCCTCCACTGTGAAGCTCCCTCCACTGTGAAGCTCCCTCCTCTATGAAGCTCCCTCCACTGTGAAGCTCCCTCCACTGTGAAGCCCCCTCCACTGTGAAGCTCCCTCCACTGTGAAGCTCCCTCCACTGTGAAGCCCCCTCCACTGTGAAGCCCCCTCCACTGTGAAGCTCCCTCCACTGTGAAGCTCCCTCCACTGTGAAGCTCCCTCCTCTATGAAGGTCCCTCCACTGTGAAGCTCCCTCCTCTATGAAGCTCCCTCCACTGTGAAGCTCCCTCCACTGTGAAGCTCCCTCCACTATGATACTCCACTGTGAAGCTCCCTCCACTGTGAAGCTCCCTCCACTATGATACTCCACTGTGAAGCTCCCTCCACTGTGAAGCTCCCTCCACTGTGAAGCTCCCTCCACTGTGAAGCCCCCTCCACTGTGAAGCTCCCTCCACTGTGAAGCTCCCTCCACTGTGAAGCTCCCTCCACTATGAAGCTCCCTCCACTGTGAAGCTCCCTCCACTGTGAAGCCCCCTCCACTGTGAAGCTCCCTCCACTGTGAAGCTCCCTCCACTGTGAAGCTCCCTCCACTGTGAAGCTCCCTCCACTGTGATGCTCCCTCCACTGTGATGCTCCACTATGAAGCTCCCTCCACTGTGAAGCTCCCTCCACTGTGAAGCTCCCTCCACTGTGAAGCTCCCTCCACTGTGAAGCTCCCTCCACTGTGATGCTCCACTATGAAGCTCCCTCCACTGTGAAGCTCCCTCCACTGTGAAGCTCCCTCCACTGTGAAGCTCCCTCCTCTATGAAGGTCCCTCCACTGTGAAGCTCCCTCCACTGTGAAGCTCCCTCCACTGTGAAGCTCCCTCCTCTATGAAGCTCCCTCCACTGTGAAGCTCCCTCCTCTATGAAGCTCCCTCCACTGTGAAGCTCCCTCCACTGTGAAGCTCCCTCCACTATGATACTCCACTGTGAAGCTCCCTCCACTGTGAAGCCCCCTCCACTGTGAAGCTCCCTCCACTGTGAAGCCCCCTCCACTGTGAAGCTCCCTCCACTGTGAAGCTCCCTCCACTGTGAAGCTCCCTCCACTGTGAAGCTCCCTCCTCTATGAAGCTCCCTCCACTATGAAGCTCCCTCCTCTATGAAGCTCCCTCCACTGTGAAGCTCCCTCCACTGTGAAGCTCCCTCCACTGTGAAGCTCCCTCCACTGTGAAGCTCCCTCCTCTATGAAGCTCCACTTTGAAGCTCCCTCCACTATGAAGCTCCACTTTGAAGCTCCCTCCACTATGATGCTCCACTATGAAGCTCCACGATGTAGCTCCCTCCACTGTGAAGCTCCCTCCACTTTGAAGCTCCCTCCACTATGAAGCTCCCTCCACTATGATGCTCCACTGTGAAGCTCCCTCCACTGTGAAGCTCCCTCCACTTTGAAGCTCCCTCCACTATGAAGCTCCCTCCACTATGATGCTCCACTGTGAAGCTCCCTCCACTATGAAGCTCCCTCCACTATGATGCTCCACTGTGAAGCTCCCTCCACTGTGAAGCTCCA
Source organism: Synchiropus splendidus (assembly GCF_027744825.2). Taxonomy (NCBI): domain Eukaryota; kingdom Metazoa; phylum Chordata; class Actinopteri; order Syngnathiformes; family Callionymidae; genus Synchiropus; species Synchiropus splendidus. The sequence continues at coordinate 70,928,239 of NC_071334.1, read as the reverse complement.
ACGTTTCTGCAACCTCTTGCATCGGCGCTGATCATCTCACTTGGTTTGGTGAACCAGCGGAGGAGAAATGGGCGGAGCCTATGTTGCGGTGACAGACGTGTGAGAGGTGTGAGGATGCTAACGTTAGCCTGAATGCTAGCCCACTGTGGTTTGTTCAGGAGAAATCCAAACCTACTGTTGAACATCCATGTTGTATTGTTCATGTTGTGGGACACGGTGGAGCATTTGGCTGGCTGACGTGTGACACCAGAGAGAGTCAACACAGGGAAGAGTGGTCCTGGCTACTAACATGTCCCTGTTGTCCTGTCCAACACTGTTGTGAAATCAAGTCCTGTGGTCTCCTGGACATCTCTCCACACTTCATCTTCCCACCTGGTTTCAAGTCAGCTCCGGAGCTCCCTGGGTTTGAAGGGATCACGTGATCAAGTGGTGAGCGGCCAGTGAGGAGGAGTGGGACACGCCACACGGAGCCCAGTGTTGGGGGGAGAGATGGGACACAGCCAAAGTTTACCCTCCTCTTCCTCTTCCTCCTCTTTCACCTCCACTTCCACTCTGCTTATTCCCTCCATCTTCCTCCCTCTGCTCTCCTTCTCTGTCTAACAACCACCTCCCTCCATCCACCTCCTCCCTTCCCTTCCTCCCCATTCCTCCTCCTGACCCCCCTCTCCTCCTCTCCTCCTGGAGTTGAGTTTAAAGGTCGTCCAGCGTCTGTCAGCATCTGTCCATTATTCTAGGTGTTGTGAGCAGCGTGCTCTGACTACTGCTCCTCTCGGGGGGCGAGTGGGGGTCGCTTGTGTCCCGGCTCGGGCTGGTGGATCCGACAGGCGTCCCGGCGGATCCGGCATCCCTCCTCTGCAGCGAGCCGGGAAAGAAGTTGTCGTTGTCGATGGCGTGGCAGGCGGGATGATGGCGGCGGAGTGGCTCACTGCGTGTTAGCGGGGAGATTTGTTAGCGGCGGAGGAGAGGAGCCCCGACAGACGGGAATTGCGCTGATGTCCCGGAGCGCCGGAACCAGACCCCGGCTGTCACTCAAACCGGCCCGGGTGTCGTGACGGCAGCGACTTCATTTGTCCCGCTAGTCAGGGGAAGTGTGACGGCGTGTGTGTCTGCCGAGCGAGCCGGGACTCCACTCTGACAGGGGAACGTCTGGCTCCGGGCAGAGCGCCCGCGTCCGGTGGCCTGGCCCAGGACTGGACACCTGACGGCCCGTCAGCGTTCCGGGACGGTCCTGGAGTTCATTCCGGAGTCTTCCGTGAATATTTTGCCGTTAAGAGACTGGGACCCGCAGCAGAATTGATCGCGCTGCGATCGACTGTGCGGCCGCGCTTTGATCTCTGGGGTCAGAATAGTAAATGAACTGATGAGCTTTTCCTTCTCTGTCAGCAGCTTCGACCCTGCAGCTGAAGGACGTCCTGAAGCGCTGACGCCGCGCTTCCGGCCCGGACGACACGCCGCCACCGCCGCCGCCACCGCCACCACCACCGCCACCCGTGAGAGAGAGATAGAGAGAGAGTCTTGATGAAGAAGACGATCGATGGAGCGAGGAATGATGAAGAAATGACGGACAGACGGAATAAACAAACCTGACGAGGATTCCACACAGTCCTGCTTCTCACTGGAGGAACCAGGGTGGACCTTCAGCTCTGATGAGATGAAGATGAAGATGAAGATGGAGATGAAGGTGAAGGTGAAGGTGAAGGTGAAGATGGAGATGAAGATGAAGATGAAGATGATGATGAAGATGAAGGTGAAGATGGAGATGATGATGAAGATGAAGGGGAAGATGGAGATGAAGATAAAGGTGAAGATGAAGGTGAAGATGAAGATGGAGATGAAGATAAAGGTGAAGATGAAGATGAAGATGAAGGTGAAGGTGAAGATGAAGATGGAGATGAAGATGAAGATGAAGATGATGATGAAGATGAAGGTGAAGATGGAGATGATGATGAAGATGAAGGGGAAGATGGAGATGAAGATAAAGGTGAAGATGAAGGTGAAGATGAAGATGGAGATGAAGATAAAGGTGAAGATGAAGATGAAGATGAAGGTGAAGGTGAAGATGAAGATGGAGATGAAGATGAAGGTGAAGATCAAGATGGAGATGAAGATGAAGATAAAGGTGAAGGTGAAGATGAAGATGAAGATGAAGGTGAAGGTGAAGATGAAGATGAAGATAAAGGTGAAGATGAAGATGAAGATGAAGGTGAAGGTGAAGGTGAAGATGGAGATGAAGATGAAGGTGAAGATCAAGATGGAGATGAAGATGAAGATGAAGATAAAGGTGAAGGTGAAGATGAAGATGAAGATGAAGATGAAGGTGAAGATGAAGATGGAGATGAAGATGAAGGTGAAGATGAAGATGAAGATGAAGGTGAAGATGAAGATGGAGATGAAGATGAAGGTGAAGATCAAGATGGAGATGAAGATGAAGATGAAGATAAAGGTGAAGGTGAAGATGAAGATGAAGATAAAGGTGAAGGTGAAGATGAAGATGAAGGTGAAGGTGAAGATGAAGATGAAGATGGAGATGAAGATGAAGGTGAAGGTGAAGATGAAGATGGAGATGAAGATAAAGGTGAAGGTGAAGGTGAAGATAAACGTGAAGGTGAAGATGAAGGTGAAGATGAAGATGAAGATGGAGATGAAGATGAAGGTGAAGATGAAGATGAAGATGAAGGTGAAGATGAAGATGGAGATGAAGATGAAGATGAAGGTGAAGATCAAGATGGAGATGAAGATGAAGATGAAGATAAAGGTGAAGGTGAAGATGAAGATGAAGATAAAGGTGAAGGTGAAGATGAAGGTGAAGGTGAAGATGAAGATGAAGATGGAGATGAAGATGAAGGTGAAGGTGAAGATGAAGATGGAGATGAAGATGATCAGTTGTCTCCCACTGGACGCCGAGCTCCACCCACTGTCCCGCGGCGAGGTGGACTCAGGAGGCGAGCGCCGGGCCGGGTCGGAGCGTGCGAGCAGTCAGGTGACTAAAGTGCTGCCTGGGTGTTTCTGGCGGCAGAAATCAGTGCGATGGATCGGCGGGAGAGATTTAGTCTGGGTGGCAGAGGTCGCGGGATTGTGTATTCTGTGCAGTCAATAATAAAGTTAGCCGCCACACGGCGGGAAACTTAATGAGCAAAGACCTTGAAAGTGCTTTGCATGAGAGCAGCTCTCTGGGAGCAGACTCGGAGGACGTGATGCTGCAGAGGCGGAGCACGCTCCCTCACCTATCTCTGCCCTTGTGGGGACCTCTCCTGGCCGTCACCCTTTCCCCAGTCCCTCCCTCAACACACCTGAACCACAGCCAGTTAGCATCTCCCCGTTGTTTTGGAGTCTTCACCCTCAAATGGAGGCTGAACCGTGAGGGGACCGGAACACGTGTCCCCAAGTGTGGTGCTCGGTGAAGACCTGGTCCTCACAAGTGAGCTAAACCAGTTACACACCCTTGTGCTGTGACCTCTGACCCTGGCTACACAGCGCAGGCATCACGAGCTTGTGAGCGATCACGTGTGTGTTTGAGAGTGAACCGACATTGGAGGATGCAGAGGCGGGAATTGAACCTTGGCTCGGCCGCGGGGAGATTGGCGCTGCGGCGCTGTTCAAACCTCAGGTTGGATTGTAACTGGGGTCACCAGACAAACGTTTCATTCAAATGTTGCTTTCGCATGTCGGCCACGAAGTCATGAATCCCTGAGCCGGCGGCCGTGGCGTGGCGTGGAGGAGGCAGTGGGGGGCGTCGTTGAGCGCGGCGGCCCCACAGCAAAAAAGCTGAATAACTCAGTCCGGCCGCGACCTCATCCGACCGCGCTGATGATGTCACGGCGAGCGGGATGTCATCTCGCCGTGTCAGGTGTGTTATGAGAAACATGGCCGCCATGAAGCCAAGCGATGGATTTGTCAGTCGCACCACTGACGCAACGTTTGTGTGTGAGCAGCAGTGCACACGTGTGGCACCATCCGCTGGCAAGTGCACGTCTAAGGTTTCCAGATGTGTGGGCGGCTGCAGCTGTTTCTAATGTATGTTTTGCAGGTTGTGCGTGTGTGTGTGTGTCAGAAGATCCATCGTGTGGACCCCACAAGGTTGAGGTCTGTGTGAGGTCAACTGTGACGTCAGAGGGGAGGAGCTTCAGGAGCCCACCATGTGCGAGCAAATCTGACTGTGTGTGTGAGACAGGTCTGTGTGTGTGTGTGAGAGACACAGGTCTGTGTGTGAGACAGGTCTGTGTGTGTGAGACAGGTCTGTGTGTGTGTGTGAGAGACACAGGTCTGTGTGTGAGTGTGAGACAGGTCTGTGTGTGAGAGACACAGGTCTGTGTGTGTGTGAGACAGGTCTGTGTGTGTGTGTGTGTGTGTGAGACAGGTCTGTGTGTGTGAGAGACAGGTCTGTGTGTGTGTGTGTGTGTGAGACAGGTCTGTGTGTGTGTGAGACAGGTCTGTGTGTGTGTGTGTGTGTGAGACAGGTCTGTGTGTGTGAGACAGGTCTGTGTGTGTGTGAGACAGGTCTGTGTGTGAGAGACAGGTCTGTGTGTGTGTGTGTGTGTGTGAGACAGGTCTGTGTGTGTGTGAGACAAGTCTGTGTGTGAGAGACAGGTCTGTGTGTGTGTGAGACAGGTCTGTGTGTGTGAGAGAGACAGGTCTGTGTGTGTGTGAGACAGGTCTGTGTGTGTGTGTGAGACAGGTCTGTGTGTGTGAGACAGGTCTGTGTGTGTGTGAAAGAGACAGGTCTGTGTGTGTGAGACAGGTCTGTGTGTGAGAGACAGGTCTGTGTGCGAGAGACAGGTCTGTGTGTGTGTGAGACAGGTCTGTGTGTGTGTGTGTGTGTGTGAGACAGGTCTGTGTGTGTGAGAGACAGGTCTGTGTGTGTGTGTGTGTGTGAGACAGGTCTGTGTGTGTGTGAGACAGGTCTGTGTGTGTGTGTGTGTGTGAGACAGGTCTGTGTGTGTGAGACAGGTCTGTGTGTGTGTGAGACAGGTCTGTGTGTGAGAGACAGGTCTGTGTGTGTGTGTGTGTGTGTGAGACAGGTCTGTGTGTGTGTGAGACAAGTCTGTGTGTGAGAGACAGGTCTGTGTGTGTGTGAGACAGGTCTGTGTGTGTGAGAGAGACAGGTCTGTGTGTGTGTGAGACAGGTCTGTGTGTGTGTGTGAGACAGGTCTGTGTGTGTGAGACAGGTCTGTGTGTGTGTGAAAGAGACAGGTCTGTGTGTGTGAGACAGGTCTGTGTGTGAGAGACAGGTCTGTGTGCGAGAGACAGGTCTGTGTGTGTGTGAAAGAGACAGGTCTGTGTGTGTGAGACAGGTCTGTGTGTGTGTGTGTGTGAGAGACAGGTCTGTGTGTGTGAGACAGGTCTGTGTGTGTGTGTGAGACAGGTCTGTGTGAGAGAGACAGGTCTGTGTGTGTGTGTGAGACAGGTCTGTGTGTGTGAGACAGGTCTGTGTGTGAGAGACAGGTCTGTGTGTGTGAGAGACAGGTCTGTGTGTGTGAAAGAGACAGGTCTGTGTGTGTGAGACAGGTCTGTGTGTGTGTGAGACAGGTCTGTGTGTGTGAGACAGGTCTGTGTGTGTGTGTGAGACAGGTCTGTGTGTGTGTGTGAGACAGGTCTGTGTGTGTGTGAGAGACAGGTCTGTGTGTGTGAGACAGGTCTGTGTGTGTGTGTGAGACAGGTCTGTGTGTGTGTGAAAGAGACAGGTCTGTGTGTGTGAAAGAGACAGGTCTGTGTGTGTGAGACAGGTCTGTGTGTGTGAGACAGGTCTGTGTGTGTGAAAGAGACAGGTCTGTGTGTGTGAGACAGGTCTGTGTGTGTGTGAGACAGGTCTGTGTGTGTGTGAAAGAGACAGGTCTGTGTGTGTGAGACAGGTCTGTGTGTGTGTGTGAGACAGGTCTGTGTGTGTGTGAAAGAGACAGGTCTGTGTGTGTGAGACAGGTCTGTGTGTGTGAAAGAGACAGGTCTGTGTGTGTGAGACAGGTCTGTGTGTGTGTGAGAGACAGGTCTGTGTGTGTGAGACAGGTCTGTGTGTGTGTGTGAGACAGGTCTGTGTGTGTGTGAGACAGGTCTGTGTGTGTGTGAAAGAGACAGGTCTGTGTGTGTGAGACAGGTCTGTGTGTGTGAGACAGGTCTGTGTGTGTGAGACAGGTCTGTGTGTGTGTGAGACAGGTCTGTGTGTGTGAGACAGGTCTATGGATCTGTGTGAAACAGGTTTGTACTTTGTTTATCCTATTTTGTGGGGACCGGTTTTTGACAAAACACTATCCTTCTGAGGACCGTATGACATTGTGGGGACATGTGGCCATGAGGTCCAAAGCTCAATTTGAAGATGAAGACGACAAAACCAGTGGGTCAGTCTAACGGTCCTCCGTTCAGAGTCGTGGTTCAGGTGAGCCCTGTGTTCTGGAGGGTGAGGGTCAGGGTGAGAGGCCAGGAGAGCAACCTCACGATGGTTCCACACGTCCATGTTGGAGGCTGGTGAAGTGTTGTGTGAACGTTTAAGCGTGTGTGTGAGGGGATCACTGGGTGTTTGGAGAAGATGTGTCTGTGCGTGTGTGTGAGAGCCTCCACACGGGCCGGTGCTGGTGCACAGCCGCTCTTCTGACGCGCAACTGTGGCGTTCAAAACAGATAACAAGGCGGGGGAGAGAGAGGGGAGGGGGGTGAAGACGCGTGAGAAAAACACACACGGCTGCTCCTGGGATTCAAATCAGTTTCAGAGTCTGAAAGAAAATGTTCCATCGTCCGGATTCTTCAGCGCGCAAATAAAAAGCGGAGTAATCCATCATGTCAGCGGAGGGGGGGGAGGAGGGGGGCGCGGGAATATGCAACTGATCCACTCTCCCAGGCCGGGGCGGGGGGCGAGGGGGGGGGGGCATTCCAACAGTGGACAGGACGCAGTTTACTGTCACTAACATAATGAATCACCGCGGCGACGGCGATTCATCATCCCGTAATGAGACGGCGTCTCTGCCTCGGAATGTCCGGGACTCGAACCTGCGACCTTCCGTCACCGCTTCGCGTCGGCGGCTCGCCTATTGATCTTTCCCAGGGAGTCCAGAGCCCGTGGACGACCCGCCGTCACGTGACCTCCCTGTTTTGGGGCCACCGCTCCTGGTGTGTGGGGGCCACGGTGCAGCTGAGCGGTGTGGCCCCCCATGACGCGCCGCAGCTGAAGCCGCCGCCCTGATTTATGCGGCTGCGCGCGGGTGAACAGTTTAACGGTGACACTTAAACGAATGAAAAGTCGTTAACAAAATGAAAACACGACGTTAAGACTCCGTCTGATCCCTTAAAGTGGAATCGGAGACGGATGGCGGCGATTAAGACGTCCATCACGCGGCGGCCGCGCGGGAGAAGCGCACGGCCGAACGCCGGCTCCATCAGCGGCGCGAGCGCCGCACTTCAGGCGCTAACGAGCCCCGGGCGGCGTGATGACAGAATAAACCCGCGACCTGCTGGTCACGCCCCCCCTCCCAACCCCTCCCACCGCCACACACGTCCTTCAGTACATTACCCAGAGATCACCTGGGGGGGTGACACTCATTCGTCTCCCTGGTGCTCCCGAGAGAGAGAGAGTGACGGCTTAAAAGCAGCCCAGCCTCCAGAGACACATTGACCTGAGGACGGGGGAGGACAGGTGATGTGGGGGGGGGCGCAACAGGCCAGTCAACAAATACACATCACTGCTGACACTGTCGCTGCCTGTGTGTACGACTTCATCCTGTCTTGTGGGGACCACAGGGCCAGATCCTTGAAAATAACCGGGTTGGTTGCGAGTAGCCATGTGTTGATGGGGGGAGGCTGGGGAAAGGGTGACGGCCAGGAGCGGAACACAAGGGTGTGTGTGTGTGTTCATGTCTTTGATGACACGCTTAATGACCAGCGCCGGGGGGGGACCTCCCACATCCAACCCAGCAGTCCGGCCCAGTGGCTCTGCTGAGAGAGAGGCACCACAAATCATGTGAGAATCTTCCTGGTTTCCTCCATGGAAACATCAACGGATAAATAAAGCAGAGTTGGAAGGGTGTGATGTATTTTCATTAGCTCAACTCAAACTCCATGAAAACAAAGAAAAAGTGCTTTCTTTAGAAACACATGAAAGTCATCGTTCATCACTGTACAAGCGTCTGATATTTCACGCCTTCATTTCTGCGCATGAAAACCATGAGCGGGAAACAAACACACGTCACTGTGAAGCCAGCAAAACAACATGTTTCTGAGTCGCTCGAGTCGCCTCACTTCCTGTCGAGCAGAGTTTACTCAGCTTGGAGCTGACGCGAGGGGGCGGGGCCTGCCATCCCGCCAAAATATTATTCCAGCGCCGACCTCCGTTTGGTGTCGTCCCGACCTCCGACACGGCCGACCTCATCAAAGCCTGGGCTCGGCGGTTTATTCCTGGAGGAGGCGGAGACGTTTGAGAACTGAGCCGCCAGAGTCAACAAGCCAGCGAGGAAGAGGAGGCTGGAGGAGGACGGTGTCAAGCTCCAGGCTCGGGGCCCAAAACGGCTCACAGGAGCTCTGACATCCACGCCAAGATGGAGGGGGCGGGGCCAAGGCTCTGGTGTTGCTGGATGGTGGCAGCGCCACCTGCAGGTTAGCCCAGGAACTGCTTGCATTTTTGACAGAGATCGTAGCGATAAGAAGGTGGGTGTCATATGGTGCGAGTGGAAGGGGGCGCTAGTGCAGCTCTGGGGGAGACATTCGGTCCAAGGTGACCCACAAGTGCTCCTCAGAGGCAGTGGAGAGCCTGGTGACTCAGATGTCCAGAGAGCTCGTGACGCGCCGCAACCGATGGTTTCAGGACGCGGCGTGACCGCCAGGCGCTCGCCCGACACGCCGATCTTATCAACGTGAGAAAGTTCCCGCTCGCATGCTCACCGCGACCTTTGACCTGCCGGTGAGCGTGCAAACTTGAAGTCACGAGGTCCTCGGCGAGTTCGCCGCTGGGCGCTGGACAGGGGGGTCACGTGACACCAAGCAGCGCAAGAGAAAAACATGGCTGCCGGACCACAACAAAGCAAAGTCAGTCGTCGGGTGGGAGGCCACTGAGTGTTGACCAAGACGCTCAAGTCAGAGGAATAAAGCAACATCCTGGGAGGGTTTTGAGGGAGCTGGACCGCCAGGACAGGGGGCGCTGTTGAGCTCTTTCTCAGCAGGAGGCCACAGATGAAAACACCCAGGTTTTGTGCTCGTCGCTCGAGTGGCCAAACGTGATGGTAAATGTTTATAGAGGCGATGAGCATTGAGCTAATGATGTCGGCGCGAGTGTGCGTGTGTGTGTGCGTGTGTGTGTGTGTGTGAGCAGCTGGGCCGCGCAGAGATTCACTTAACCTTTGTCACGTTGACGCCTTTTGTGTTTCCTACTTGTTCAAAAACCGAAGCAGATGTCGCCCCATGACCCCCCCGGCACACACACACACACACACACACACTTCTCTGTCCAATGAATATCAATGAATATTAACCAGTCGTTGTTCCGATTTGACTGAGAAGTTTTTAATGACCGGCAGGGGGCGGGGCCGAGGGGGCGGGGCCGGGGATCAATTGTGTCCTGCTGCCGCTCTCTCCCTCCCCGACTATTGAGAGCTGGCTCACGTGACCTGGCGGCCGGCAGGACTTCTTGAGGCTTCACAACTTTGTGAAACGACTCGACTCATTTCTGACTGCGGCAGGTGTTGACGAGTCGCAGCTGCCTCGTTAACTTCACGAGCGTCAGCAGCTTGGCGCGGCGCCTCGTCAGCACCTCCGAGTCGTTTCCGAGTCCCTGTTTGAAAGTTTGAAAGCACTGCTGGATCCTGCCAGACGCACTTGGACTCTGTCTTCTGGCTCAGCTCTGAAGGCCCCCGAGGTCCGAGCGGGTGCTCTCCCCGTGAGGTCATGTGACTGGTCCGAGGACGGCGCGCAGAGGCTCCTCTGATCATATGACTCGTCGCCTCACACTCACGCCGCGGCGGCGCAGCTGCGTGACACCTCATTTGCAGAGTTTGTCTTCGGCACCTTTCACGACCATAATATTAGTGTTGGCGCGCCGGCGGCGAGCGGGCGGGTCATGTGACCGCCCAGGCTGGAGCTGGAGACCATGAGACGTTGAGCCTCGAAACCCACCTTTGACACACACCACTGTCACGCAGACAATATTTTCAATAAGATTCATCACCGTCATCAAAGCACTTGAAATGTATCTATTTATCAGAGACAAATATATGATGAGAAATATGACATTCATGAGAAGAAACTGATCATGAAGCAGAATTGACTAAAAGTGATGGAAACCAGTAAAAATATGATTTGAAAATGTAGTATCTTTTTGGTGTCATAAAAAAGAAAAAAAATGTTTATTGGTAAGCCACACCAAGAAAAATAACTTTTAAAATCTCATTTTTAGCATCAGAAACATTTGGAAAATGACGTCCCACAGTTGCTGCAAGCAAAGGAGGACGAATGGCTTCAGTGAGACGCTGCGAGAGACAGATGACAGTGAAGTGGACAAAACAGCAGCGCCGCAACAGGCCGATGGGCCCAAACCAGAGTTCAGACTCCACGCTCTTTGTTCTTTGTTTCCTGAATGAGTCTCAGGAAGAAGTGATGAAAACCTGCCGCAGAGCTCCAGGCTGGAGTGATGCAGCAACTGGAGAACAAGGTCTCTCAGGCGGCGCTGACCTCCGTCCCTCGTGAGGACGCTGGTCGCTAGCCTGTCGGGCGCTAACGCTGCTGCCACCTGATGTCTACCAAACCCTGGAGTGGTGGGACCCGGACCCGGACCTAGACCTCGTCATGGTTCTGAGTCGCGATAAAAGTTCATTTGAGCGTCTCTGACTGATTACTTACCAGATCCCCCGAAGAGAGGCGGAGCCTCCTTTACCTTGAACCCCGCGCGCCGGGCCGCGCTGACGGCGGCTGATTTATGGGCCTTATTGCGCTGTATAATTAATTTTATGCATATGACTTCCTTTACAATTACGCCGGCGGCCGATTGGAGAAGTTCAGTGCGTCTATGAAGACATCAATAATCGTGGATTCATCAGCGCGGCAGCGGCGGCGGTGAGGAGGACGGCGGCTCAGAGATTGAGGTTTTTCACAAAAGGGCAAACGCGGCACCGGAGAAACAGCCGGGGGACATTCATCACGTTTCGGCAGACGAGCGGTCATGTGACTGCCGACACGCTCCCCTCGGGTTTGTCAGGTCGTGACCTCTGACCTCCTGAGAGCGTCCTAAAATCCCAATCTTTGCGCCATTTAAATGAGAAAAGCTGCTCTTCAAACACTTTTCAGCGACTTTATGAATACGGTCTGTTTGTTTTCCTTCCTTAACCTGGAAATGGAAGTGATTTCTTTTCTCTTTCGTCCCCAGTTATTGTTGTGTTTTCAAGAGCTTTTCCTGTCGCCTTCACTTCTCTAGCGCCTCCATGTGGCGCTCCTTTCCTCCTCCAGTGCTGACGTCTTCAGAGTGGCCCCGCCCCTCACCATAGTTAGCTTTTATCGCCGTCAAGTTTCGATCCAACACTCCTATTTTGAAGGTTTGTGGTTTGAGCTCCTTGACACAGACACAAGACACAAACCCAGATAGGACCTGGGTCCAGGCCTATGTCTCAGGTCCGGGATCCACTGCTCTCTGCCATGTTTCACCTGGATCTGTGCCAGACCTATGCCATATCTGTGCCGGATCTGTGCCGAACCTGTGCCGGATCCGTATGTTAGCTTGATTACGCTACGAGATCTGGCCCATATCCATTTCAGATCTGGCAAACATATTCCTTCTCGTATGTGGCCCATTGTTCATAGGGCACATGGCCCAGATCTGGAACAGCCCCAGAGTGCATCCGGGGCGGATACACGTTACAGACAGACACAGCTCTGCGACAGGGCTGAGCCAGTCTCTGGACTCGTGTCTGGCCCTCCGTCCTCATGACAGGCTTTCATTTTGACACCCCACTTCCTGTCTCAGGCCTGCGGCTCTGCTCTCTGAGGGTGAGCCACACCACACATGACTTGGCGACTCACACCGAGTCACCAACCCCTCCCTCTCTGCTCCCATACTGTAGCGCAACAGTTCAAAAACTGTTCTCTATTGGAAACAGGATGAAATGTTTGTGTCGTTTGAACTATTCATTCGAGTTAACTCGATGCTCCTGGACCTCATGACTCCTGGACTGCGTGTCCCAGCGTGCATTGGTTCCGCCCCCTCCACCTGTGACGTGAAGGTGAGTCCTTCCTGTGCTCACGTCTGCAGTGTTGGACCAGTACAGAGGTGCAGGGGGCGGGGCAGGTCATGACATCATGGCGCCGGTCCTTGCTGACTCCATACAACATGCGTGTCACGAGTGAGTCTGTCGCCCCCATGGCGTGGTCCACTCTCAGGGGTTCCTCTCTGACACGCCGAGTTTACTGCAGAGCCGCGAGTTGGTTCTCGAGTCACCTGACGCCGCGACTCTGCTGACACCTCCCTGGTGTCTCGGAACTCGCTGAATCATTCATGGCCAGAAGAGCGCTGACATAAATCCACGCTAATATCCGCCGCGGCTCATGGCGCCGGCTGATCTCTCCACTCGCGGATTAATCCACAAACTCATCTGCGAGTGGCGGCGAGGCTCCCTGATGAGCGCCGTGCGGATTAGCCGCCGCCAGATACCGCGCTCAACAACGTCTCCATTTGAGCCTGGAGCGGCCCGGCGGACGCCGCGGGTCCGACCCGGGTCCTTTCCAACCCGAGCCTCATGTTGAAGAAACACCTCCACCAGTCTGACGGCGGCTAATTGCAGCACGGCGCCGGGGTCGGAGGCTCCGTGTTACGCGACGTGTAAACACGCAGCGGCGGCTAACTAGCGGCGCAGGTCAATTAACGAGACGCAGGCGGACGGACTCCTGTGCAGAGCCGAGCGGCAGGTCGCCGTGGCAACAGCTGTGTTAGCGGCTCCATCTGATACCATTCATGCTGCCTCACACACACACACACACCCGGGAGGCCCCGTGGGGCCCCTCCACAAAATGAACAGTTTAATTTACGCCGCTCTTTCAGAGGCACAGTTTGACCTGTGACATTAACCCGGATTTAAATCACTTAACCATTACTCAGCAATTACATTAGCATCTTCTAATGGTTTAGCGCCGTTAGCGTCCATTAAGCGGCGAGTCACTCGCTTCTGATTCAAACTAGAAAACCTTCATCCTTCAAAGTGACCTGAGCAAACATGACTCAGCAGAAACTGGGTCACGAACGATGTCATTTGTTGTTAGAGATTCCAGTCACAACACTGAGTACTAGTCTGTTGTTGAGTCGACTCACTCTTCAGCTGCAGGGAGTCAAAGTAGGAGAGACAAACCAGTCGCTCTGGACCGAGTCGCAGTGACTCGTGTGATTTTGGGAGTTCACGATGAAGACCTACTTTCTGCTGAGTTAACTGTCTCAGTCCATGTCTCGAGTCTGGAGTCCATGTCCTAGTCGTTACCTGAGTCAAAGCTGACATGAGTCACAGTGACTCAGACAGTCAGGACTGCTTCAGTCATACTTTACGAGTCACACTCGGGTGCCCAGTCTCAGGGTCAGGGCGCCCTCTGGTGGACCCCGACATCACTACAGCTATAAAACCGCATCGCTCTTTCACTGTCGTGTGACTGAAAACTGAGACTCGGAGTCAGAGACTCATTGTGACTCATGAGCAGGAGAGGCTCAGCAGGAAGGTCCTGGGCTCCAGACCACAACTGGACAGCTTTTTTGTGACCCCCACAGACCCTCAGGGTTTTAAGGAGCGGGTCAGATGTGCGCCATTCCTCTTTAAACTCACGTTGCCTCCCATTCTGCTTATGCTAACACTCATCCGATTTAAACAAGTTACCTGATTCTTTTTAATGATCTGTTTGTAAGCACACACTCACACACATACTTGTCTCTCTCTCTCCTTGTGAGGACCTCTGCTGGCCATCGCCCTTTCCCCAGCCTCTCGCCCTAAACCTAACCTGAACCAGGAGTCTGAACCGCACTGGAAGCCAGTTGGTTTGACGTCTTCACCCTCAGAACTGGACGTGGACCGGCCCAAATGGCCTCCTAGGATCCTGTTAGAGGTTGGTCCACACAAGACCACTGACACACACACACACTGGAGCCAACAGGATTAGCTGAGGAGGATCCTCTCTCTAATGGGATTTGTGAGTCGGCGCTGCGACTCTGAGCCGTGAGCAGCTGTAACACAATCGAATTAATAATTAGTGACACAATGACATTAGCGAGGCTTGGCGCGCGTGCGCACGTGTGTGTGTGCATGAGCGTGTCAGCACTCAGGGCCTGCGATCAATGCGCTGATTCATTGATTTGTTAAATGACAAAAAATAATTCCTTTAATTGTTTAACCATCCCGGCGGCCATCTTTCTTCCCGCCTTTGTTCTCCAGTCGCCGTGGAGACGACACGTCGCCGCCAAAGTCATTTGAGTAGGCCTGGCCACGCCGGGCCCCCATCTTTCCCTCTGGCGGCTGGAACGGCGTTTTCTCTTCCTTCCTTTGTCGCTCACTTTAGTTTGGGCAGCATCTCCTGCTCTTCCTTCCCACTTGTTTTTCGGAAAGCTTTGCTCCATATTGTTATCTTCTCCGTCTTTTTCTCACTGCCTCGCCACTCTTTGTTTCCACAACCTTTCCTCCATTTGTCAAAAGGCAGTGTCCTACTTGTCCTGCTTTTCTTGGCGCGGCCATCTTGGTTTTGGTTGGACCTTCCTCCGCGAGGCCACTGCACGTCTCTGGGTGTCTGCTGTTGTCCAGTCTGTCCGGGGCCTCGCCGGAACATCAGCCACCGGTGGCTGCAGCGGGGCATGATGGGTAATCCAGCTGCTGCCCCGCACATTAACCTCGCTGCTCCTGTTTACCGCCTCGCTCGATTCATCATTAGTCGTCGTTAGGGGCGCGCGCGCGCCCACACACACACACATGCGCGCGCGCGGGCGGCTCGCACCTCGCCCTCCATCCTCCCCCGCGCATCCCCGGACCATTCATCACGACGGCGGCGCTGACAGTGACGGATGGGTCGGACCGACGCCGCCACTCAGGCAGCGGCAGACTCGCGAGGCCGCGGCGGCGGACTGACAGCGGAGCAACGTGTCAAGTGGCGGGAAGACCGCGGCCATTAATAACGCCCCCCTCCTCCGGTCACGTGACAGCGCCCTCGGCCGCCGCGGCCGCGAGCGTCGAGCGACAGTCACGGACGCCTGCTCTTTGATCAAGTGTCGGGGGCGGGGATGAGACGTGCGGCGGGAGGTGACCCATCTGTGGCGGGGCGGGACCCCGGGGGACCCCTCCCCGGTCTCCATGGCAGCTCCCGGTTCGGAGGAAATGGTTCATAAAATAATCATCAGAGATCAGCGGAGGAGGACGGACGGGCGGGGAGATGACCACCCGAGGGTGCCCCTTCCCCCGCCGATGACGTCATCAGCACCCGAACAGCCGCAGGAGCTCCAGCCCGTCTGAGTCGCTCTCGTTGGTCCACATTTTAGGATGACGATTTTTATTGCCTGACTTTTTCCTCACCCCCCCCCCCCCATCTTTTCTCTCTGTGAACTTCGTTCCATGTTTCAGAAAAAGCACTGGTTTTATCGTCTTTTTTCCATTTGACTGCTGGATTTGATTCGGTGAACCATTCAATTGACGTTTCACCATGATTTTTACCCCAGAAAAGAAAAATCCAAAATTAAAATAAATCAATTCTACTTCATACAGCTTTAATTTCTAACACTCCTTTACCAGATTACCAGAAAAATAGAGTTGATCGCATTTGTTTTCGATTGACTTGACTGGAAGACGTCTAAAAACGAGTCACCCAGTAAAGTAATTATTGATTGTT
>NC_071334.1:70879936-70907436 GCF_027744825.2 Synchiropus splendidus | reverse complement strand
CTGGTGTTTACCTCCTGACTTGTTGTTGTTTTCTCCTCATGTGTTGGTGTTTACCTCCTGACTTGTTGTTGTTGTTTCCTCCTCTTGTGCTGGTGTTTACCTCCTGACTTGTTGTTGTTTTCTCCTCATGTGTTGGTGTTTACCTCCTGACTTGTTGTTGTTGTTTCCTCCTCATGTGTTGGTGTTTACCTCCTGACTTGTTGTTGTTGTTTCCTCCTCATGTGCTGGTGTTTACCTCCTGACTTGTTGTTGTTGTTTCCTCCTCATGTGTTGGTGTTTACCTCCTGACTTGTTGTTGTTGTTTCCTCCTCATGTGCTGGTGTTTACCTCCTGACTTGTTGTTGTTGTTTCCTCCTCATGTGTTGGTGTTTACCTCCTGACTTGTTGTTGTTTCCTCCTCATGTGCTGGTGTTTACCTCCTGACTTGTTGTTGTTGTTTCCTCCTCATGTGTTGGTGTTTACCTCCTGACTTGTTGTTGTTTTCTCCTCATGTGTTGGTGTTTACCTCCTGACTTGTTGTTGTTGTTTCCTCCTCATGTGTTGGTGTTTACCTCCTGACTTGTTGTTGTTTCCTCCTCATGTGCTGGTGTTTACCTCCTGACTTGTTGTTGTTGTTTCCTCCTCATGTGCTGGTGTTTACCCCCTGACTTGTTGTTGTTGTTTCCTCCTCATGTGCTGGTGTTTACCTCCTGACTTGTTGTTGTTGTTTCCTCCTCATGTGCTGGTGTTTACCTCCTGACTTGTTGTTGTTGTTTCCTCCTCATGTGCTGGTGTTTACCTCCTGACTTGTTGTTGTTGTTTCCTCCTCATGTGTTGGTGTTTACCTCCTGACTTGTTGTTGTTGTTTCCTCCTCATGTGTTGGTGTTTACCTCCTGACTTGTTGTTGTTTCCTCCTCATGTGCTGGTGTTTACCTCCTGACTTGTTGTTGTTGTTTCCTCCTCATGTGCTGGTGTTTACCTCCTGACTTGTTGTTGTTGTTTCCTCCTCATGTGTTGGTGTTTACCTCCTGACTTGTTGTTGTTGTTTCCTCCTCATGTGCTGGTGTTTACCTCCTGACTTGTTGTTGTTGTTTCCTCCACATGTGCTGGTGTTTACCTCCTGACTTGTTGTTGTTGTTTTCTCCTCATGTGTTGGTGTTTACCTCCTGACTTGTTGTTGTTGTTTCCTCCTCATGTGTTGGTGTTTACCTCCTGACTTGTTGTTGTTTCCTCCTCATGTGCTGGTGTTTACCTCCTGACTTGTTGTTGTTGTTTCCTCCTCATGTGTTGGTGTTTACCTCCTGACTTGTTGTTGTTTCCTCCTCATGTGCTGGTGTTTACCTCCTGACTTGTTGTTGTTGTTTTCTCCTCATGTGTTGGTGTTTACCTCCTGACTTGTTGTTGTTGTTTCCTCCTCATGTGTTGGTGTTTACCTCCTGACTTGTTGTTGTTTCCTCCTCACGTGTTGGTGTTTACCTCCTGACTTGTTGTTGTTTCCTCCTCATGTGTTGGTGTTTACCTCCTGACTTGTTGTTGTTGTTTCCTCCTCATGTGTTGGTGTTTACCTCCTGACTTGTTGTTGTTGTTTCCTCCTCATGTGCTGGTGTTTACCTCCTGACTTGTTGTTGTTGTTTCCTCCTCATGTGCTGGTGTTTACCTCCTGACTTGTTGTTGTTGTTTCCTCCTCATGTGCTGGTGTTTACCTCCTGACTTGTCTCCTCCTGCGGACTGAAGCATCTCTGCTCTCCCTCCTCTGGCCCCGCCCCTCCTCTGCGTTGGCCCCGCCCCCCGGGCGCCTTTATTAAATGAGCACTTCATTCATGTAAATTGCACCTTTAATGCGCTTGTTGAGAGTGGGAGGGAAGTGTGCGCGCGGCCGTAAATGAGATCAGCGGGACGCGCAGCGCTGCGATGGGAATGAGAGAGGCGGCGAGCCTGCCTGACAGGCATGAGAGCAGCAGGATCAATGCGCGCGGCTGCAGATGTGCCTCAGGAAAGGCTCCAAATGACTTTCATTTGGCAAATGGGAGGATTTAGGAGCTCTTAGCTGCACTGCAGCCCGAGCACCAGACATGCAACTCTTCTTATTAGCATAAGAGCCATTTACATTCCCAACGACTCCTTCATTTTCCCTCCATCAGGAGGCCCGCTCAGCGCATTTGCATTCACTCGCCCGCGCAGACGCTCGCAGCTAATCCAGTTAGCGGGGCGGAGCGGCCGGATTTTATTCCGTCTAATCTGATCAGAGACACCAATTACTGGCTCATTTTAATTAAAGAGCAGTAAGCCTAACGAGGGGGAGCACGTCCCTGATCCCGCGCGGCCTGTGTGTTCGCCATGCTAATGTGGCCGCGCGACGCGGCGGAGGAGAGAGTGGATCAGCCTCAGCTTCAGTGGCGCAGGACTTTCCCGCTGACATTGGACTAGTACCAGCTGACCTGCAGATCAGTGGTCAGGTGACACGTGTCTGTGGTCAGGTGACTCATGTCAAAGGTCAGGTGACTTGTGTCTGTGGTCAGGTGACTTGTGTCTGAGGTCAGGTGACTCGTGTCTGAGGTCAGGTGACTTGTGTCTGTGGTCAGGTGAAACGTGTCAGAGGTCAGGTGACGCGTGTCTGTGGTCAGGTGACTCGTGTCTGAGGTCAGGTGACTCGTGTCTGAGGTCAGGCGACTTGTGTCTGTGGTCAGGTGAAACGTGTCAGAGGTCAGGTGACTTGTGTCTGTGGTCAGGTGACTCGTGTCTATGGTCAGGCGAATCGTGTCTGAGGTCAGGTGACTTGTGTCTGAGGTCAGGTGACTCGTGTCTGAGGTCAGGTGACTTGTGTCTGAGGTCAGGTGACTCGTGTCTGTGGTCAGGTGACTCGTGTCTGAGGTCAGGTGACTAGTGTCTGAGGTCAGGTGACTCGTGTCTGTGGTCAGGTGAATCGTGTCTGAGGTCAGGTGACTCGTGTCTGTGGTCAGGTGACACGTGTCTGTGGTCAGGTGACTTGTGTCTGTGGTCAGGTGACTCGTGTCTATGGTCTGGTGAATCGTGTCTGACTCGTGTCAGGTGACTTGTGTCTGAGGTCAGGTGACTCGTGTCTGAGGTCAGGTGACTTGTGTCTGAGGTCAGGTGACTCGTGTCTGTGGTCAGGTGACTCGTGTCTGAGGTCAGGTGACTAGTGTCTGAGGTCAGGTGACTCGTGTCTGTGGTCAGGTGAATCGTGTCTGAGGTCAGGTGACTCGTGTCTGTGGTCAGGTGACACGTGTCTGTGGTCAGGTGACTCGTGTCTGTGGTCAGGTGACACGTGTCTGTGGTCAGGTGACACGTGTCAGAGGTCAGGTGACTGGTGTCTGAGGTCAGGTGACTCGTGTCTGTGGTCAGGTGACACGTGTCAGAGGTCAGGTGACTGGTGTCTGAGGTCAGGTGACTTGTGTCTGAGGTCAGGTGACTCGTGTCAAAGGTCAGGTGACTTGTGTCTGTGGTCAGGTGACTTGTGTCTGAGGTCAGGTGACTCGTGTCTGAGGTCAGGTGACTTGTGTCTGTGGTCAGGTGAAACGTGTCAGAGGTCAGGTGACGCGTGTCTGTGGTCAGGTGACTCGTGTCTGAGGTCAGGTGACTCGTGTCTGAGGTCAGGCGACTTGTGTCTGTGGTCAGGTGAAACGTGTCAGAGGTCAGGTGACTTGTGTCTGTGGTCAGGTGACTCGTGTCTATGGTCAGGCGAATCGTGTCTGAGGTCAGGTGACTTGTGTCTGAGGTCAGGTGACTCGTGTCTGAGGTCAGGTGACTTGTGTCTGAGGTCAGGTGACTCGTGTCTGTGGTCAGGTGACTCGTGTATGAGGTCAGGTGACTAGTGTCTGAGGTCAGGTGACTCGTGTCTGTGGTCAGGTGAATCGTGTCTGAGGTCAGGTGACTCGTGTCTGTGGTCAGGTGACACGTGTCTGTGGTCAGGTGACTTGTGTCTGTGGTCAGGTGACTCGTGTCTATGGTCTGGTGAATCGTGTCTGACTCGTGTCAGGTGACTTGTGTCTGAGGTCAGGTGACTCGTGTCTGAGGTCAGGTGACTTGTGTCTGAGGTCAGGTGACTCGTGTCTGTGGTCAGGTGACTCGTGTCTGAGGTCAGGTGACTAGTGTCTGAGGTCAGGTGACTCGTGTCTGTGGTCAGGTGAATCGTGTCTGAGGTCAGGTGACTCGTGTCTGTGGTCAGGTGACACGTGTCTGTGGTCAGGTGACTCGTGTCTGTGGTCAGGTGACACGTGTCTGTGGTCAGGTGACACGTGTCAGAGGTCAGGTGACTGGTGTCTGAGGTCAGGTGACTCGTGTCTGTGGTCAGGTGACACGTGTCAGAGGTCAGGTGACTGGTGTCTGAGGTCAGGTGACTCGTGTCTGTGGTCAGGTGACATGTGTCTGTGGTCAGGTGACTCGTGTCTGTGGTCAGGTGACACGTGTCTGTGGTCAGGTGACACGTGTCTGTGGTCAGGTGACACGTGTCAGAGGTCAGGTGACTGGTGTCTGAGGTCAGGTGACTCGTGTCTGTGGTCAGGTGACTCGTGTCTGTGGTCAGGTGACTTGTGTCTGAGGTCAGGTGACTCGTGTCTGTGGTCAGGTGACTTGTGTATGTGGTCAGGTGACTCGTGTCTGTGGTCAGGTGACTTGTGTCTGAGGTCAGGTGACTCGTGTTTGTGGTCAGGTGACTTGTGTCTGAGGTCAGGTGAATCGTGTCTGAGGTCAGGTGACTCGTGTCTGTGGTCAGGTGACTTGTGTCTGAGGTCAGGTGACTTGTGTCTGTGGTCAGGTGACACGTGTCAGAGGTCAGGTGACTGGTGTCTGTGGTCAGGTGAATCGTGTCTGAGGTCAGGTGACTCGTGTCTGTGGTCAGGTGACTTGTGTCTGAGGTCAGGTGACTTGTGTCTGTGGTCAGGTGACACGTGTCAGAGGTCAGGTGACTGGTGTCTGTGGTCAGGTGACGCGTGTTGAGGTCAGGTGACTGGTGTCTGCAGGCAGCCCTGACCATGATGATGCCAGCGGGTGTGACCTCACACACAGGTGGCCCCTCCCCCACGGCGTCATCTCCTTGAATCTTCTCATTGACCTCATTGACTTCTCATGTCACAAACAGACATCAGAGTCTGCTCACAGGTCAAAGGTCGGCAGACACACGCAGCCTTTAATCGCTCAGATCATCAACGGCTTCCAATGGCGACGAATGACTTCATCGTCGATGGTCACATGACCCGCCGTCCTCGCCGTGCCTGCCACCAGAGCTGAGGCGGTCCAGTTACCACGGTAACCGCTGAAGAACTGTCATGCCATGACTGCGTCGCCATGGCAACGTCATGTGGCCAAGTTGAACTCCGCAGAAGGTCAGTGTCCAGAGGTGGCGCCCCCTGCAGGACGGGCTGTTTAATTACACCAGCGGATGATGAATGAGGCTCTCACCGGGGTTCCTCCCGCTACTGTTGCTCCAGGACAGCAAGCACGGGGTCCTGGCTTCCAATCCCAGGCCGGGGAATCAAACCCTGAGTGAACTCCACGCTGTAAACTCCCTCCTTCCAGAACTACAGCACAGCGGCCACAGACACGAGTCACCTGACCATAGACATGAGTCACCTGACCACAGACACGTGTCACCTGACCACAGACACGTGTCACCTGACCATAGACACGTGTCACCTGACCACAGACACGTGTCACCTGACCACAGACACGTGTCACCTGACCATAGACACGTGTCACCTGACCACAGACACGTGTCACCTGACCACAGACACGTGTCACCTGACCACAGACACGTGTCACCTGTCCATAGACACGAGTCACCTGACCATAGACACGTGTCACCTGACCACAGACAAGTGTCACCTGACCACAGACACGTGTCACCTGACCACAGACACGTGTCACCTGTCCATAGACACGTGTCACCTGACTATAGACACGTGTCACCTGACCACAGACACGAGTCACCTGACCTTAGACACGAGTCAGCTGACCTTAGACACGAGTCACCTGACCACAGACACGTGTCACCTGACCACAGACACGTGTCACCTGACCACAGACACGAGTCACCTGACCACAGACACGTGTCACCTGACCACAGACACGTGTCACCTGACCATAGACACGTGTCACCTGACCACAGACACGTGTCACCTGACCATAGACACGTGTCACCTGACCATAGGCATGAGTCACCTGACCACAGACACGTGTCACCTGACCACAGACACGTGTCACCTGACCATAGACACGTGTCACCTGACCACAGACACGTGTCACCTGACCATAGACACGTGTCACCTGACCACAGACACGTGTCACCTGACCACAGACACGTGTCACCTGACCATAGACACGTGTCACCTGACCACAGACACGTGTCACCTGACCACAGACACGTGTCACCTGACCACAGACACGTGTCACCTGACCATAGACACGTGTCACCTGACCATAGACACGAGTCACCTGACCACAGACACGTGTCACCTGACCATAGACACGTGTCACCTGACCACAGACACGTGTCACCTGACCATAGACACGTGTCACCTGACCACAGACACGTGTCACCTGACCATAGACACGTGTCACCTGACCACAGACACGTGTCACCTGACCATAGACACGTGTCACCTGACCATAGACATGAGTCACCTGACCACAGACACGTGTCACCTGACCACAGACACGTGTCACCTGACCACAGACACGTGTCACCTGACCATAGACACGTGTCACCTGACCACAGACACGTGTCACCTGACCATAGACACGTGTCACCTGACCATAGACACGTGTCACCTGACCACAGACACGTGTCACCTGACCATAGACACGTGTCACCTGACCACAGACACGTGTCACCTGACCATAGACACGTGTCACCTGACCACAGACACGTGTCACCTGACCACAGACACGTGTCACCTGACCACAGACACGTGTCACCTGACCACAGACACGTGTCACCTGACCACAGACACGTGTCACCTGACCATAGACACGTGTCACCTGACCATAGACATGAGTCACCTGACCACAGACACGTGTCACCTGACCATAGACACGTGTCACCTGACCATAGACACGTGTCACCTGACCACAGACACGTGTCACCTGACCATAGACACGTGTCACCTGACCACAGACACGTGTCACCTGACCATAGACACGTGTCACCTGACCACAGACACGAGTCACCTGACCTCTGACACGAGTCACCTGACCTCTGACACGAGTCACCTGACACGAGTCAGACACGAGTCACCTCACCTGTCTGATCACCTGTCAGGTGACTCGTGTCAGTGGTCACTCAAGGCTGCTCTCCGACTCTGGAGCTGAAAGCCTGAAGCGGTTGTCACAGCGACCTGCAGTGACTCACACTCTTCTGTCGTCTCTCTCTCTCTCTGACAGCCACTCTCTGCTGTCACTCACCACGAGGACCCGCCCCCGCAGGTCACTCACGGCTGCCTGAGGCGGCTGCATCATCGAGGGCGATGACTCGTGTGGAAGTCAAGCTCGCGATCGTTCAAACACTGGACATCAGCGTCTGCTCGCTGAGCAGGTGGTTCACTGGACGCAGGAGCCCCAGCACGCCATCATGACGATGATGTGAGAGGCCCTTCGTCCATGCTCATCGTCACTCCTTCAGCCAAAATTTAAACGTGTTGAGAAAGTTGCACCCTTTCACTTGACTCAGTCTTTTTGACCCGCTGACCTCTGACCCCTCACCACCCCCTCCTGCTGGCTGGGGCCCGCAGGGACCTTTTGTCCCCGCGCAAAGGTCAATTTGTCGGATGTCCGGGCCGATGAGGGGGTCAACTGAACGATCTCCCATGATGCACCTGACACCAGGTTTGAGTCAGAGTCTCCTCCATGATGAGTCTTGAAAGATCACGCCTCTGGTCCCCAGCAAAACTGTGAGTTTAGAGATCCAACCTCAAAACTACCGGCTTGTTGGATTCAACTGCAGTGCGGGATTATCACAGGTCCCCTGTCCCTGGTCTCCGGTCTTTTCTCCCTGGTCTCTGGTTCTTGACTTAGTGTCTCTTGTCTCTGGTCTCCTATCTCTTGTACTTGGTCTCTGGTCCCTCTTCTCTGGTTTCTGGGTCGATTGTCTCAGGTTTCTGGTCTGTGGTCTTTTGTTCCTGGTTTCTGGTGCCTGCCTTTGTTTCTCTTGTCTCGGGTCTCTGATGTCTGGTCCCTGGCATCGTGTCTCTTGTGTCTGGTCACTGGTTCTTGGCTCCTGGTCTCAGGTCTGTGGTCTCTGGTCCTCGGTCCCTGCTATCTGGGCTGTTGTCCCTTGTTTTTGTACTTGTTCACATGTGTCTCGTCTCTGGTCCTTGGTGTCTGGTCCCTGGTCTTTTGTATCAGGTCTCTGGTCCCTGGTCTCTTATCATCGCCAGCATCGCTGTCAACATCTCTCTGATGTTTGTGTTTTTGTCGAGTGCCACAGTCGACCTGCGGCACCAAGTCTGCCCGGGGTCTTTGAGGGAGCTTCTGTTGTGGCAGTCCAAACATGGCTGTGTTGTCCTGGTACACTCATCAGTGGCCTCTGACCTCCACAGGTTCACAGATGACGTTTTGTTGTGGTTCAGCAATGGCTGTCGCCTCGCCGCTGCCATTAACCGCCCGGCCAACTTTCCCGGTATCGACAGAGCTGTCCAGATAACATGTGGCGATCGTGAACCCGCCCACCGCCGCGCCACTCATATCCAAAAGCGACTCTTATGGCTACTTACCAAGTCGCGTATTGATCCGCGCCAAACCTTGTCTGTGGACGATTCTTAAGTGCGTGGGGGGTCTGCTGACCAGACGCCAGTCACGGGTTCAGAGGTCGGAGGTCACGCCCCCCCAGATGTGGTCACCCCACATCGTCCGGTTAATTCCACTCAGAGGGAACCTTTTAAACTGATCTGATCAGAGTCGGATTTAACTGCCCACGAATCTCCCTCCGTCGATACCAGCGGGTCACATGGTGGGGGTCACATGGTGGGGGTCACGCGGTGGAGGTCACACGGTGGAGGTCAGCGGCGCCGCATCTCCATAATCGATCCAGGTTCTCAAGTTCAGGAGCTCTTTGTGTCGAGTCGTGGCCCCGCCCACCTCATGGACCGGAAGCTTCTCCTCCCTCTCTCCGTCCCGCCCGGCTCTCTTCTCTTCCTCTTGTCTTCCCTCATCACCTCCTCCTCTCTCCGTCGTCTGACCCTCCTCACCTGGCTCCCACTCACCTGAGTTTTCTCTCCCCCCGCCCTCGCCTGCCTCCCCCTCCTCCCCCTCCTCCGTCTGCTGAGTTCAGCCTCCATCTTTGCTTTTATCACCTGACTTGACGGGCTCCAGTAAAACACGTGGTGTAAATCCGTCCGTCAGCAGCGGCTGCCAATAAAAAATGAAAAGCCATTTAGACGTGAGGGGGGTGAGGAGGGTGAGGAGGGTGAGGAGGCGGCCGTCAGTCAATAAAGCAAACAAGGCGCTGAGCTGAGCGACAGACAACAAGGTCGAGCAGGAAAACAAACAAGGCTGCTGCTTGTTCAGCAGACTCGCAACCCGCCACACAAGTTATAGACCACTACTTCCTGTTTGTCTAGTCACGTTTCCTGTCTGAGTGGAATGGATTTCCAGACACCAGTCAGCTAAAACATTACGACCACCAGGATTAGAGACTGCGTTTGTTTGTTTTTCATCGTTTTCTTTGTGGTTTATTTTGTTGGTCCAGTCAGTTTAGTTTTTAGCCGTTAGCTTAGCATGAGCAAAGCAATTAGCATCGCACCAAGATCACAAGTTTACAGTTTAGCAATTAGCTTAGCATTAGAAAATAGCATCTGTTACAGGAATGATTAAATCTGACGGTTGATTTCAGCTAAGAACGCCGCAAACAAAACCACACCACAAAGCTAGTTGGTACTGTAGCTACCAAACCGGGCCATGATGTCGCAGCCGGCGGTCACGATTGGATTCTCCGAAACTTGTTAATGAGTAAAACAAACTGCAAACAAAGGTGTTTTCTTCCCCACGCCGAACGTTTATAGCAAGAGGCGATACTGGTCAGGCAGGTGGTTAGCCTAGCATCTGTTCTACTTCCTGGTCTGACAAGGACCAAGATGTGTCGTCGCCGTCGGACAAATGCTCGGCAAACGTTGGTTCACTTCATAGTTTGGCAAAGTGCCCTCGAATCGTGGGCGTGACATGATCGCCACACTCGGCGGCCACTTGTGGTCGCTCCAGCTCAGCACCATTTGATTCGTCCTGTTCTCACACCCGGTCACTTCCTCTTCCTGTTTGAGTTCACACACTTCCTTTACAAAGTTGATAAAGAATCATCATAAAATACCGACGCAAATATCCTATTCACTGTTATTTTAACTGCAGAATAACATTTTAATCACATTATATTCAAAAATGTTTTTTTGCATCCATGGACGATTAGCATCATTAGCCAAGAAAATCTGACTTGCTCGTTGGAGAGAATGCACTTCATGTTTCATCGCTGCCTCTGTCAGGTGCTTCCGGAGAGTTCCGCCACTAGAGCGTTCGCCGGTTTGTCGGGTCACAACCATCAACATCACCGCGCCGAACATCTCCCGCAGTTTTGATAAACAACACGGCGTCTTTTGCTCGTCTTCTCGCCGCTAATGAGTTCCGTCGTGGTGGTGCGGGCGAGTCATGTGACACAGGGTGTCAATCATGTGATCGTTCGGCTACAACGTCGGGCCTCTGGATGTTTAATGATCCGCGAGAAACGAATGAGTCGATCAGAGAGAGGAGGCCGACGCCCACACGAGCGTGACATCATCGTCTGACTATGATTAACTGTTGAGTGACAGCTCATCTGTCAGGGGGCGGAGCCTCCCGCCGCCACTCGCCCGCTCGAGACACTTGAGCGCCTTAATTATTTCCTCAAACGATTCGGTGGGTTCAGGGAAATAAAGGGAAGATTTCAGCCTGCTATTATGACCACCTGCCTTTTCCCGCCAAAACTGAGGTTGTTTCGGCAGGTGGTGGTGTCAGCAGTGACGACAGTTACAGCGTGAAAGCTCAGTAGGTATTAGCAGTGTCTGTAGCCGTCACCTCTCTAGCTAGCTGCCATGCTAGCTGGAACTGTTTTTGTAGCTTGTCACAGTGTCAACAAGGAAGCAAGTTCTTGTGATAGCACTGGTGATGCTAAATGCTAACAGTCGCAGTTGTCATATAAATGCTAACAGTAATAGTCACACAAATAGTAGAAGCAGTTGTCGAAATGCTCACAGATAACAGCAGCTTTAGTCGCCCTAGCTTTGGATGGGTTAGTAGCCTGATGAGTGGGAGTAGAACGGCAGTAGTAGCTTTTCTGCTCGTGGTACTATGAACATCAATCAACACCACTCGTGGTAGCACACTGATCGCTCCTCTGGAGGCAGTAGCGAGGTTAGTTGTGGTAATTATTGAGTCGCGTGGCTGTAATGTTTGTGTTTCGGCTGAAAGTACTGGTCAGTACTGCGCGGCTGTTCATCCCGCTGATGCGCTCGACTGCTGGCGGCTGTCTCTGGCGTTTACACAAATGAATCTGTAATCCAGGTTGGATTCCCGGCAGCACTCACACCCCTCCTCCCGCCCGGCGACCCCGCCACTTTATCTGTTGGTTTTTATCCGCCGAGAGCACGTCGTCCATATGTTACACTAATAGTTGCAATAATTCTTGCGCGGGTGTTTTATCGGCCCGGAGTCAGGAGAGAGTGGCGGCGGACGCATTTTAATAAAAGCGAGGCCGCGGCGCGCTAATGGGCCGACAGCGGCGGATTTGCATAGAGATGAATTACGGCGGCGTCTCAACGTGACTTTTAAAATATGATTGAGGAGGTTATTATTGCTGCTCTGTGCGCCGCGCTAACAGGTTATTTTAGCGGCCGCTGCTAATAAAATTCACAACAAAAGACTCGGGTGATGAGGGCGCGGCGTTTCATCGCCCGAGTCGACTGGAGGTGCTCATTTTGTCATTACTTAGCTGAGCCCCGTCACCCCTCCTTGCTCCCCCCCCACACCCACCCGCCCCCCTGCCCCTCTCCAGAAGCCTCGCCGGCGGCGCGTCTGTGTGGCGATCGACTGCAGCCTGTTTATCCTGTTTATTAAGGTCCGGCTGAACGTCCCACCAGCATCGCACAGTTCCCAGGGGCCACGCGCCCGTGGGTCTGCTGCCGGGCCGCGGCGCCGCGCCCACACCAACCTGCCTTCACTCACTACAACAGTATTTGATGTGGCGGGATATTGTTGATCGTGTTTATTCGTCCTGCTCCACCGGTCACAGCTTCTAACTGTGGCCGCTCTGACTTGGTTACCAAAACTCAAGTTGTTTAGCGTTTGAGTCTCCTTTTGTTCAACTCTTGCCATTGCTGCGTCTTTGGTTTGGATTTTTGAGTTGGGAATTTCCTTTATTTTTTTGTGGAGAAGTTCCATCCTCCATCTTTTTCCTCTTCATCACCATCATCTTCATCACCACCTTGATCATCTTCATCATCATTTGCACCCCCCCCCCCGGCTCAGAGCACGTCGATGTGAGCCGCGGTCCTAAGACCGTCATCAGATCCACGATCAGCACGATTTAACATGACCTAGTTCCACGTTTCACTTTGTCACTCCCTCAACTCAACGTATGGCATGTGTTTCACCTATTATTCATTGTGGATCATCGTGGAGTGGTCGTGTTTACTTCAGTGGAGTGAAGATGAGACGCTGCAGCGTCGCTCACATAACACAGACTGGGCTGATGTTATTGGTGGCAGGAGCCACGTAAAAAATATCTATAAGTTAAATAAATGGCGCACACATTTCTATCTGCGCCACTTGATATTCTGATTTAAAAATGTATGCATTTTAAAAAGACATGCACAAGAGACATGCTGGATGTGAAGCAGCAGCCTGGTGACACCCAGGGAGGAGCTTTAACTGCTGTACTGCCGCTAAGTCAGGTGAGCAGCTGCTCAGGTGCAGCCTCACAGCCTGACATGTTTGTAGGACGTGGCTCTGTTCAGCAGCACAGTCAAACAGTGGGGCTCCTAGCCTCCGACTGCTTGGCCACCCCTGCTCTACATCATCATCACCACCTTCATCATCATCATCATCATCATCACCACCACCACTTTCTTCATCATCACGCTTCTGTCATCTTTCCAAACAAAATCAATGTTATCCTCCTTCAGGAGAACATTCCCTGGCGAAGGAACCCTCCTCCGAGCCTACAGTCTCCTGAGCTTCTGGTCACATGACCCAGCGACGCTGCGCCTCTTCTCCCTCAGCAGGTCCGCTCAGCCATGGAGGCCCCTCCCCCGGCCCCCGTGGCTGGGCTTATCTGGGGCCTGCAGGCGGCGCCGCGGCCTGATAAGACCTGCTGTTCTGCTCTCTAATCTCGTGTAGTACAACCTGAGCGGCGACCAGCTCTTTGTGCTCAGGCGCAGCACTCCACAGGTGGCGCCGCCGCTCCACAGGTACCGGCACCTGTGGCCGAGGGCCAGAGAGAAGTACTGCCGCTGTGTAGTACTTGGAGGGCTGGCGGAGGAGCCGCAGAACAGATGTTGCTGCTGGTCCCAGCGGGCCGCGGCCGTGTTCCATCAGCCTGGATCATGTTCCTGCTCACCTGCGGCGGCTCCCAGCTCATTACCTGCTGCTGCACCTGCAGCGCCGCTGAGAGCCTCGCCGTCGCCGCTCCGTCTTCCTCACTCATCACTGTCCTCTTCTTCATCATCATCTTCATCACCGCAGCTGTCATCTTCATCGTACTGTTGTCATCTTCATCGTCACTGTTCTTCGTCATCATCTTCATCGTGCTGTTGTCATCTTCATCGTCACTGTTCTTCGTCATCATCTTCATCACCGCTGTTGTCATCTTCATCACCGCAGCTGTCATCTTCATCGTGCTGTTGTCATCTTCATCACCGCAGCTGTCATCTTCATCGTACTGTTGTCATCTTCATCGTACTGTTGTCATCTTCATCGTACTGTTGTCATCTTCATCGTGCTGTTGTCATCTTCATCGTGCTGTTGTCATCTTCATCGTCACTGTTCTTCATCATCATCTTCATCATCGCTGTTGTCATCTTCATCGTCACTGTTCTTCGTCATCATCTTCATCGTGCTGTTGTCATCTTCATCATCGCTGTTGCCTTCTTCATCATCGCTGTTGTCATCTTCATCGTCACTGTTCTTCGTCATCATCTTCATCATCGCTGTTGTCATCTTCATCGTCACTGTTCTTCGTCATCATCTTCATCATCACTGTTGTCATCTTCATCGTCACTGTTCTTCGTCATCATCTTCATCGTGCTGTTGTCATCATCACCTTCATCAGCTCCATCACATCATCAGGTCTGTATTTTTGCGAGGTCTTCGCGCGGTCGCGTGGCTGCGCTGCCATCCCATAATGAGCGCCGTGATTCCGGCGCTGCGTCTCGTGTCCGAATTTAGGATGAAGATTGCGGAGACTCGCGGCCCTTCCTCCGACACGCCACTTCCGCGTCACGGGCTTCTTCAGTGCTGTTTATTTGTTCCCGCGCCGCCAGAAACATGGCGTTGTTATTATTGATCGGACGTTTATGAGCTGCCAGAACGACGCTCCGTGTTCCGTCGTAGAGTAACTTGGTCTCGACCGAAGAGCAGAGCTGTTCATCCCGCGCGCTCAGGATGACGACCAACTGCCACGATGGCACATCAGAAACATTAAAATCTTTATTAAATAAAAGTGCATTTTTACATCAACCCAAAGTGTGAGCGTGAGCGAGTGTGTGTGTGTGTGTGTGTGTGTGTGTGTGTGTGTGCGGAGGTCAGGGCCAGTGGGCCCTCTCGAGCTGTGTAAAAAAAACAAATGCAAACGTGGCGTCTGTACAAAAACACATCGATATTCACATCGTCGTCACGTCTTCGTCGGATGTCGGTGTCCATCACCTCTCACTTCCGTGCAAACTCAAATGGAGGGGGGAAAGCGCAGCCGGTGCCGCGGGTCCGTTACGAGCTGTCGGTCTCCGACGCGCTGGCGAGCAGAGCCGCGGCCGGCGTGTGCTTCTTCAACAGCTGTGTGATCTTCTCGTCGTCCGAGTTCGGGTCCAGAGGCTTGTTGTAGTCGTCGTCCTCGTCCTCCGCGTCCGACGCGCCCTTCAGTCTCTCCGTCTCCGAGTCCTGCTTCTTCTTGGCCGACGCCATCTCCGCCGCGTGCTTCTTCCGCCACTTGGTGCGGCGGTTCTGGAACCACACCTGCGGCGGACACAGGACGCGTAACGATGAAACACTTTTCTGATTATCGGGCATCGTAAAAAAAAAAAGAAAGAAAAAAAAAAGTTCGGGCGGTGACGTCACAACCTGCCATCAGTTTGATCATGAGCAGAACTGTTCCGGATGAAACAAGTTGAGACATCATTTCAGCGGACTATCCAGGTGAGATAATCCGTCAGCTCTGAAGCAGGTGTGCTATAATCCACGCTGCTAATCTGAGCATGCCGCGCTCTTCTTCTTCACCCTCTTGGTCTCCACTCTGGTGAGGGAATGTCAGGGCCAGACAGAGGATGTCCTCCTGTTTCTCCATGTGGACGACCCGCTCGGATAATCCCTGCAGATACAAGCTTTTTTCTGTGCATCCAAAATGAGCTAATCTTCAGATTTGATGAGACGACTGCATAATCCCAGCGCCCTGATCCTTCATTCTCTGATCTAACGTGCTGCCGTGTCCTCTCTCCCGCAAATGAATCCAGGAGTATAGAATAGTCTACCCTTCCAAACACAGCACGGATAGCTGCATTTCTTTTCCGTCCCTAATAATCCCAGCGAAACATGCTTCACCTGATTTCCGTATGTGATGGAACAGGAAAATCCCAGATTATTTTGGTCTTTGCAAGGTCGACTCACAACTAGCGCCGGTGGAAACATGATTCGTCTGGATTAAATACAAGAAGCGTCGAACTCACAGCACTGGCTCCTCATGTACTACGACTTCATAACCATCTGATCAGTGGATTCGGATCATTCTTTTATCAAAATAATCCCAATCCCAATTAGGGGCTCATTAGTCTGTAAAGGAAATCTTCAGAATTGTGTTTACACTCTGAACCAAGTCCATTTTGTGGAGAAAGTGGGATCCTGCTTCTGTAGGTGAAACTGCTTCCTGTGGTTGAGAGTGCGGTGCTAATCCCACTCAGAGAAACAGCAACACAGATTATCTCCAGCGGATGGTTATTAACCTGTGTTTGCGCCGTCACATGACAAGTGAGACGGCTGTTTCTCATACGCCTTTAATCTGATGTTTTCATCTCGGTTTCAGAAACAGAAAATTCATCCATCTCTGTTTAAAGTTTGATTCTGCTCTACCCTTCGATAATCCCACACTGCGCTATCACGGCAAAATAGTATCAACATTCTAAAACTGTCCCCAAAGGTGTCTCAAGTGTTGGCCTCCAGAATAAATGACAGCAGAT
Organism: Synchiropus splendidus; assembly: GCF_027744825.2. Lineage (NCBI taxonomy): Eukaryota > Metazoa > Chordata > Actinopteri > Syngnathiformes > Callionymidae > Synchiropus > Synchiropus splendidus. The sequence continues at coordinate 70,891,041 of NC_071334.1, read as the reverse complement.
TACTCCACAAAACCTTCCCAGGTGAAACGTCAAATTATTGTAATCCCATTTACACTGCCTGATCTGTGTGTGAATTGAGTCGCTGTGACGTCACTTTCATCTCACACATTATTATTTCACTATTAGCAGGTCCATTTATTCCCATTCAAATTCCTGTGTCCCTGTGGTCTTGGTTTGAAGACCTGGATGATGGCCTGCGGGCCTTGTCTGGAAACGCCACCTCTGTCAATAGCACCTCCACCTTGGCTTGAAATTTCTGAATTGCTTTTCATCCTGCGACTCTGCATCTTTACACGGCACAACACTGAGTCCAGGTTGAACTTCTGTTTTTTTTTCCGCAGCCCTAATCCAGAGTATTTTAAACATTCAGACAATAGACATTTTTACACTGTAAATCTGCGTCAGGGACTGAGTGGTGTAATCCCAGTGAGACCGGATCGTTTTACCCGCCTCTTGTACAATAGTTCTGTTCTACATTTACTGTCTGATGTGACCGAAAAGTGATTTCAGAATCCCTCGTCAACATCATGTGACCTGGCTGTTAAAAGAAATTAACACCTGGATAGAAAAAAGAAGAAAAAAATGCAAATAATTCGAAAGTTGATTGAATATTTTCGCTTTCTGGTTTGAATTGTTGAGATGATTTTTCTGCTCTCGCTGTCGTGACAGGACGGAAGGCACGGGAAGACGACACGCGTCGGCGGGAGAGTGGTGGATTAGACGCGGATCCAGAGGAGCGGACGACAGCTGGGCTCAGAACTTCATCCGGATGGTTTTGGCATTATATTAACAATAATAACGATAATAATAATCACGGGTCATAAAGCACGGATGGGACACCGGGGTTACAAAAACTGTGCGTCGCGGTGGAATATTTCCTGCGAGTGAACAGAAATGTCAGATTGTTTTTTTTTTAAAGAAACACATTATATATATATATATATATATATATATATATATATATATATATATATATATATATATATATATATATATATATATATATATATATATATATATATATCAGGCCGTCAGATTAAAACACCTGATCCAGGGGGGGAAAACTGTGTTTTTTTATTTTCGTGAGACAATGTGAATTTAAATTACTCCAGATCCGGGGCCTAATCTAGATAAACTCTGAATCACTCGGACTCACACAATTTTTTTTTTTTTTTAATTAACGTTATGAGCAGACGTGAGTGTTCGGATGAGAAAACGGACCTTTCCGGGATCAGAACACACCATGATCACACCGACCATGCGCTCAAGGCCCGAGGTGGAGAGTCGAACTCGGCTGTCGTCCTCTGCTCTAATAATGTGGGTTCGTGTTCGGAATCACACCTCACGAACAATCCTGACCATTTTCCTTCCAAATAAATAACCCAAAGGCTTTGTTAGATTTGACTCGTCTGTGGATGGGTTTATGACCGACTCCGTCGCCCTCCTGAAGGCTCGTTAATGTGGCGCCTTCACCGCTGTAATCGCGCAGTGGACCTGCTCACATTACACGTCGTTTATTTGCTGCGGTCGCTGTTTTATGTTCGCGTTATTTTCGTGCCGGTGACTTCTGTTTTTGGACGTTCAGAAAGGGAAAGGATTTATGAATATAATCTCTGCGGGTTTTATGATGCTGATTTCCCCGCTCACTGGTCCTCACGAGCTCGGCCACTTTTCCGACCTGTTCACCTCATTTTGTTTCAAATATGGTCCTTTCATTTTCCAGTGGAGTTTTTGTTTTTCGTTTCTAATGATCACGTCAGTCACATAAAAAAAAGAGAAGTTGGTAAATAGTGGGGATTGATTCAGGTCACTGGCTGAGCTTCCGCTTGAAACGAGCCGTGACCTCATTGAAACGGACCGGTCGCGTGTTGGATTCAACCAGAGCAAAAGAAACGCGACTGTGCGGCTGCTCCGTGTTTCTGCGGCGTGGCTCCGCTGCTCACCTTCACCTGGCTCTCCGTCATGCCCAGCGAGTAAGCGAGCCTGGCCCGTTCCGGACCCGCCAGATATTTTGTTTGTTCGAAAGTCTTTTCCAGCGCGAAGATCTGCTGTCCGGAGAAAGTGGGCCGGGTGTGTTTCCGCTTCCCGTCCTTGTCCAGGAGAACCGAGTTCTGATCTGAAACCACAAGAGTGTCGTTAGGTTTGTTTGGTTTTTTTTTTTTTTGGTTCCGGTGACCCGCGAGTCACTTACGGGGCGAGCAGGCGAACCGGGCCTCCCTCCAGTGCGGACTCTGCATCACTCCCGGCCAGAAAATCGGCGTTCGGCCCGGTAAATCCGTCAGGGGTTTGGGGTACCGGCCCACAGCCACCGCGGCGGCTCCGGGGCTGAAGTAAAGTCCGGGCGGAGGCGGCGGGCTGAGGCTGCTGAAGCGGGGCAGCCCGGTCAGCAGCCCCGCCGAGGACGAGGCGGCGGCGGCGGCGGCGACGGTGGTGGAGGGCCGGTTCAGGATGTCGTTAATCCCGTGCGGGGTCGCGGAGGAGCAGAGCTGCGGGGAACCGAGGCCGGACGACAGCCCGGTGGAGGACTTGATCCCCGGCGAGGACACGGCCATGCCGCCCGGGTTGGGCGAGCTGGTGGCCGGGGAGGTGGAGGAGTTGGGTCCGGGGGAGGAGAGCGGGTAGGCCGGGTACAGCGGGGTCTTCATCTCGGTCATGCTGTGCAGAGCCGCCAGAGGGGGGGTGCTGAGGAGGAAGGTGCTCTGTCGGGAGCCGTCCATCGGACCCGCGGCTAACATGCCGGGACTTGAGTCGGCCCGGGGCGGCGCAGACTAGAAGCCCATCTCGGGCCCCGGTCCAAGGTCAGAGCTCCGTGAGGCGCGGCGGTCCCGGATCCAGGTCCGTGTCTGGCCCGGGCCAGGAGGAGACTCGCCGTGAGGAGAGTTCAACAAGTTGTGAGTGGGTGACAGTGGACCGGGACTCCTGATGTCCGTCCGCCGAACCAAACTTTGAGAGCCGCTCGGCTCCGCGTGCTGATTGGATGACCTCGCTGTGACGCAGCGGGCCGGAGTTGGGAGCCGACGAGGATTGGATGCAGGGGCGCGCGCGCGTGTGGGGGGATCTCTTGACGGCGACACACACACGTATCACACACACGACATGAGAGCGACGCACACAAAGTCACACAATGACACACACACACACACACTCACCGGCCTAAAGAACTCACTGAGAACACACTGTTCACAGAAACACACACACACACACACAGAGAGAGGAGCACGCGCTCAGGGAGAACACGCACGCGCTTGAGCGTCACCCACTAGTTGACTGATCGTTTCGCTCCTCAGGGAGTCCGCTCAGGCTGCAGGGGGCGCTCAGTTGGTGCCCTTTCTAGAACGCGTTGTTCCACTATTTCGCGCTGAATGATGTCAATAATTCAATCAAATTAATTTCACACCGGTGACACGTGAAGTCAAATAACAGAGAGAGAAAGTGGCGGCAGAGTGAAACATGAAAACATCAGATTTATTTGTTTTTAATTGGTGTCCCACCAGTTTCGGTCAACAGCTAAAACACACCAATGAAGTAACAAGTCGAAAGCTTCACCTTCAGCTTCAGTTTCAGGGCGCCATCCTGCGCTCGCTCGAGGAACGCCGCCGTGACGCGACGCCACCTGCTGGAGAAGCACTGCTACTGCAGCTGTTTCAGAGCCAGTTCTTAAAAACATCTGACTTGACAAAGCACCATTTAGATGACCGTGACACGAGGAGCACTTGGTGTCCATCTGCAGTAGTCAGTGCTCATGATGACAGGTTTTATTCCAATCAACCAACCAGTCATGGTGAAACCTCGAAAACACTAGTAACACTACGGTTAAAAACTCGACTTGCTTCCGTGAAAAGTGCAAAATAAAGCAGAGCTCAGAGGACGGCTGGATCAGGCATCAGTAGCTCTTGCGGTCGGCGTGTTTCTCTCGAAAGCGTCTGATGGAGTTTCCCAGCGAAGAGAAGAAGCCGCCGCCGCCGCCGCCGCCGTCCTTCCGCTTCCTGGCCGGCATGGTCAGCAGCTCCTTGACCGTCAGGGCGATGCAGTTGAGGAAGTCCCGCTGCCTGTAGCGCATCAGCACCAGCATGTTGTCACCGTTGAAGCGCTCGCACAGCTCCTGAACCACCGTTCTGTCCAAGTCCTTCATCAGCTCAGGCGTCAGCTCCTCCTGCATGTCCTTCACTTCCTTCCACACGGCGCTGAAGAGGTCGCAGACCACAGGTCTCAAGTTGTCCTGCTGCTCTTTGGGCTTGGCCTTCTTGAAGATGTGGGAGACCAGCTTCTCCACCAGGATCTCCACCACGATCTTCCTCAGTCCCACCTCCATAGCGACGTCCCGGGCAGGCAGGGGCGGGCACAGGACGGCCACAGGGATCTCCGTCAGCGACTGGCACACCTGCTCCGCGTGACCGTCCACCTGGGTCTTCCACCACCACTTAGCCAGGACCAGGAAGACCTGGACTCGGTAGTGGATGTCGGCGAGCAGGCCGGACGCGGCGTCGGCGGCGCTGCGGTGGCCGAGGTGGCTGTGAATGAGGTCGCTGAGCTCGTGGGTCAGCAGGACGATGTTCCTGGAGGACAGGCTCCTGAACCACAGCGAGGCACCGTCGTCCTTCACCAGCAGGGCGTCCACCCGGTCGATGAAGGCCTGCGTGTGCGCGCCGCCCTCCTGCCTGGGCTGCAGGTGAAACCTCTTGCTCAGCTTCGGCACCAGGTGAAGAATCCAGGCCCGGTAGAAGCAGATGGTGAAGAAGGTCTTCATGCGCTCCTTGGAGCCCGGGAGGGCCAGGCGGGGTGTCGCCGGGCTCACCATGACTTGGGTCAGGGAGTGGGAGATCTCCTCCGACATGACGCTGACCTCCTGCGAAGAGCGCGACTGGAGCTGCTTGTACTCGCTCTCCTCCAGAAGAGGGCGTGTCATGTCCCCCACCTCCTTCATGAGGATCCTCTGGAGAGCCTTCCGGGAGGCCAGAACCAAGCTGTCTTTGAAGGAGAGGCTTTCCTCCCGCGCCACGCTGCACGGCCCTTCTTCTATGGGCACGGCGAAGGTCACCCACTCCTTCCTCTTCTTCCTCCGGCGGTGGAGCCGGGGCGACTCGCGGCTCTTGCTCCTCATGCCCTCCTCCAGCATGGCCAGAGCGTGCTGCAGCATGGTGTTCACCGTCCCCGAGCGGGTGCTGCACTGGATCCGGCCGGCCTTGGCCACCTGGTCGCCCATGGAGAGCATGGAGTTGAGGGTCTTCCTGACCTCTGCCGTCACGAGAGCCGTCAGGTTGTCGGAGCTGGGCGTCGTCTGGTCCTCGCCGTCCATGTCCAGCACGTCCCTGAAGCTCTGACACAGAGCCTGGCCCAGGCAGGACTCCACCTCAACTTTCGAGAAGGTGGCGCCGTGGGCACCGTTCAGACCCTCCAGCAGGGTGTTGGACACCAGCAGCATGATGTCGAACAGAAGCTCCGCCAGAAGAAGCTTGGTGGCCACGCCAGGAGAGCCCGACTCCAACTGGCGCCGCTGGTGAGCCGTCAAGCATTCGAAGAAGGAAGAGATCAAAGGGCTGAGGAGGTCCGCCGTGATCTTGGTGGCCTTGCTCTTTGACCTGCCGGTGGGTTGTCCCTCCAGGTGGAGGCTCGCCTCCAGCCTGCCTTTCCTCTTGCTCTCTGCAAACAGCTGATCTTCTCTCTGCTCATGGTCCACCTGGCTGTGGTGCTTCATTGGAGCTCGCTTCCGTTTCCTCTACTGACAGTCGCACTCGCTCAGCTGCTTCGCTTGACTGTTCCGCATGACTTCAGTTCCCCTTTTTCCTTCTTGACGGAGCAGCGCTCAGACAATGACGGTTCTTCTCCGAAGATGTGTCGTCCCCCACTTATAATCCTACTTATTACCTTTGATTCGCCCGCGGGGATGGCGAGTCCTCCAGCTCTGATGTGTGGCCACGAGTCCGCCTTTCATCCTCCTTCATGTGGACAGTCAACAAAGGCTTCCTTTGGTCTGCTTGAAGGACCCAACCCGACACCGCGGCTTGATGTGGAGCATAAATGCCCTGTTGGGAGGCAACCGGAGCTCCGTTGTTGACGGCCTGGGGAGGGAAATGAACGTGGATAAACTCACCGGCATTTCCATTCATATTGTCACTTTTATTGCCCTTGTTCTTTCCTATTCATTTCTCTTTCTCTCAGAAGGTTTTGGTCCGTTAACTGAAGCCACCAGAGCAGTTCCGTCCACCGGAGCTGAGGAGGCCGTGACGCACATCAGTCGGATGGACACGACTTCCACAGGACGCACCACTCCGGATGTGTGTTAGGAACCAGAACAGCTACAGGATGACGCCGTCGGAGCTTGGCGCTCACGTTTTTTGGTGAAAATGATTAAAAATAAACCCATGTAAACATGATTTTAAAACCCACGCGTGAACTCAAGATGGCTGGTAAACGAGGCTGTTAATAAACGAATGTTTACACACAGATGTGTGAGTGAAAACGGAATGCAGTTATTGAACTCAGTGATTCAGTTAAAGGTGAAAAAGACACGATTGCAGCATTGTTCTGTTCGTGGCTTGGACGGCTGCAGTTCTCCTCCCGAACATTAGAGGGCGCGTGAGCCTCTGTTGGCGCTGAAGAGGCCACGCGGCCCCGCCGACTTCCTCTTCCTTCCGCGGCCTCAGAGGTGAGAGAACTATTCTAGTCGTGAGCGACACAATCCAAATTAAATCTTCACTTTATGCAGCTCATCCTGCCTTTTAGTGGCCTCTACTCAACGGGGAATGGTTCCGCATGACTAGTGTTGCCGTATGTTGTGGGCCGCGTCCGTCTGATATTGATGTTTTGTTGGGTGCCGGTTTAGAAGCGTCTCGCCTGTCCGCCATGTTGGTTTCCAGTGGCGTTTAAAGGGCTGTATTTGTTGTTATAGCTCGACTCCAAGGCTGAATCTGCTCCACTATCACGCTACAATTATGTGCACGTGTAACCCGATTATTCAGCTTTAAGTAGCCGCTTCGCCGGCGCCTCCGCCGGGGCATGCTAGCGGATGCTAAAGCTACAGGCTCCAGCTGTCAATAAAGTCGTGTTCTCTTTCAGGATTCTGAAAATGGTCCGCTACTCGCTCGACCCCGAGAACCCGACCAAATGTGAGTGAACGCTCGCGTCTCTTTGGCGTCTTCTCTTGAGCAGTGATGACCACTTAGGACACCTTTGGATCAGTCATGAAAACAAACCAAGCAGCTCTGAGCCCCGGCGGCTCCGACACGCGGCTGCGCCGGCGAGCTGCGCTTTCTCACCCTGTGTTTGTGTTGCAGCATGCAAGTCGAGGGGCTCCAACCTCCGCGTGCACTTCAAGGTAAGGACGCCCACCTTTCCCGTCTGGGCAACGTGCTTGGTGGTTTCCACGTGCCTCACTATGCGTCTTGTTCTGTTAGTGTCATGTAAAGGGTGTCGCTGTTTATCCAAGAGGTGCGTGGTGTTGCCATTTAAACGTTTTGTGACCTCAACCGTGGTCAATTTTGAGTCGGTGAGAAACCTGCTGCAGTTCTGAGAAGTACCCACTGTTCAGTTGTGGCCAGAACACCATCTTTGTTTAGTGTTGTTTCTGGCCCACGAGTGTCGTGGCATGAATGTGAATGTATTCCACAGAAACAATCAATTTAAGGATTGAGTTGTAATTACTGCCTCATCGGTTGCCATGGTGATGGGAGGAGTCCTGGCGTAATATAGAAACTTGTGAGAGCACATGGTGTGTATAGTAGGCTACCTGCTACACACACACCACATGTGCTCGTAACAAAAATACGTAATGCAGCAAAACATCAAACAGCTGAGAGGAGAGTTTTGACGCTTACTCAACTGGTGGTAGTAAAAAGGCTAGTTTTTAATCATGAGAAGTTAAGCTCTCTCCAGTTGACAGCCGCCCTCGTGCGCTCCGTCTCTACATACCTGACAGCAGTCTCTTTTTTTTTGGTGAAAACATGCCACAAACCACCATGGTCATGTCCAACTCCATATTGACTTTCTACTTGCTTGAATACGTTTGAGATGGTGAGTTTTCATCTATTAAAAAGATGATCATTCTGAAGACATGGCGGCTCATTTAGCCTGTGTCCCATCTCTCCCCCTGATGTGGGCTCAGTGTGGCATGTCCCAGTCCTCCTCACTGGCCGCTCACCACTTGAAATGATCCCTTCAAACCCAGGGAGCTCCGGAGCTGACTTGAAACCAAGTGGGAAGATGAAGTGTGGAGAGATGTCCAGGAGAGCAAAGGACTTGATCTCACAACAGTGTTGGACAGGACAACAGGGACATGTTAGTAGCCAGGACCACTCTTCCCTGTGTTGACTCTCTCTGGTGTCACACGTCAGCCAGCCAAATGCTCCACCGTGTCCCACAACATGAACAATACCACATGGATGTTCAACAGTAGGTTTGGATTTCTCCTGAACAAACCACAGTGGGCTAGCATCCAGGCTAACGTTAGCATCCTCACACCTCTGACACATCTGTCACCGCAACATAGGCTCTGCCCATTTCTCCTCCGCTGGTTCACCAAACCAAGTGAGATGATCAGCGCCGATGCAAGAGGTTGCAGAAACATGGGAGCTGTCATTTCCAAAACGTTGTCTCCAACACTGGATATGCAGGAAACAAGACACAGCACGGCAGCCAATGACACGCCGTCTTTACGTGTGATGTCATCAGGTATTGTCCCAATTCTGAGGGACGTCAGTCACTTCGCTTGGTCATCAGAGGGAGCTTCACAGTGGAGGGAGCTTCACCGTGGAGGGAGCTTCACCGTGGAGGGAGCTTCACCGTGGAGGGAGCTTCACCGTGGAGGGAGCTTCACCGTGGAGGGAGCTTCACAGTGGAGGGAGCTTCACAGTGGAGGGTGCTCAGAACCTAGTGTTAGGGGGAGAAGTGGGACACAGGCTTAAGCTGTGAGGCTGCCCACAGTCGTTCACGTCCGGGGTCACCAGAAAGGGCCGCAGTGGGTGCAGGTGTTTCCCAGCCAATCCACTTATCTGTAATGGGTGGTTGTCAGTCAGCTGTGACTGTTTGGTTGTTCCATTTCTGGAACAGTTTGGTGACCCCTGGTTTACATGGAGCAGAAGCACTGTTGACTGATGCAAGCCGACCCTGCTCTCTGACAGAACACCCGTGAGACGGCCCAGGCCATCAAAGGGATGCACATCCGCAAGGCCAACAAGTACCTGAGGGACGTCATCGTCAAGCACCAGTGCGTCCCCTTCCGGCGCTACAACGGCGGCGTGGGCCGATGTGCTCAGGTGAGTTGTTGAGCCGCGGTGGCTGAATCTCCGCCCAGGCTGCCAGGATGACCATCTTAGGACACCTTTGGATGAATGATGAAAACAACCCGATTTACTCTGAGCAGCTCTCTGTCCACTGCTTCTTGTTGGACGGGTTCTCGGGCAGCTCTCATGGTTAGTCTTCCGTTTCAGGCCAAACAGTTTGGCTGGACACAGGGACGCTGGCCCAAGAAGAGCGCAGAGTTCCTGCTGCACATGCTGAAGAACGCCGAGAGCAACGCCGAGCTCAAGGTCAGTGGTGGTCCTGTTGTCCAGCGAGTGACTCGGTGGGGCTGAGAGAGTTTAGCAGGGCTCTCATCCCAGGATCCGGTCGCCATAGTGAAACTGAAGTTTGGACTCTTCTCTTGAGGGGATCATTTTGTCTTGAAACCAAGTTGGAAGTGACATATTTCCTTCTCTGGTGTTTGTGCTGTCAGCGAATGAGGTGCTTTGTTCCTCATGTTAATGATGGAGCTGCGCTGCAGGATGGGAGTTTCCTGGACGTTAGAGGCAAAACCGGCATTAGTTTAAGCTCGCAAGCATGTAACGCTGTATTTAACAGGAAGAAATGTCTGTCAGATAGTTTTGACTCGCTGTCCTTTCAGTTCTGCGCAGTACTGTCTGGATTCCTGCAGAATAGTTTGGGTTTGTTTCATCAGTTTTCCTTTAGTTTTGAATTTTTGTCTTTCAAATTCAGTTAGTTTGAATTAGTTTTTAGAGCGGGTTTCAGGTGTTTAGTTTAGTTTAGTTTTTCCTTCAGTATGGGGTAATGCTTCTTTATGAAGTGATGTTGAGAACAATTTCACTCATTTTAGTTTTGTAAGCAGACAATGCAAGTTCAGTTATCATATGGAATTTCATTATTTCACTTGATGAAAGTGATTTACAATTCCAGTTTTTCATGACCTGACCTTGGTGTTGGTGCCTGGTCACGGTGGTCTCCACTGGAAGGCCCAGTGTCAGAGCACTGACACGGTGCTCCCGTGTCCTGGCCACTCAGCCGAGCCTGTGGGGAGTGTGTGACCGGCCTGTGCTCGCAGGGTCTGGACGTGGACTCTCTGGTGATCGAGCACATCCAGGTGAACAAAGCCCCCAAGATGAGGAGGCGCACCTACCGCGCCCACGGCCGCATCAACCCCTACATGAGCTCGCCGTGCCACATCGAGATGATCCTGACAGAGAAGGAGCAAATCGTCCCCAAGCCAGAGGAGGAGGTGGCCCAGAAGAAGAAGGTGAGTCCGCCCAGCTGGAGCGCCGCCTCTCTGCTGCCTGCGCTGTGCTGCGCTGATGACCACTTAGGACACCTTTGGATGAGCCATGAAAACACTCTGAAGTCTGAGCAGCTCCCAGGACCTGCATCTGCACCCGTGCTGCTGAGGGCCTCGCTAACTGGCCTCTGTCCCACAGGTGTCCCAGAAGAAGCTGAAGAAGCAGAAGCTGATGGCGCGAGAGTAGAGTCCAATAAAGTCCTCACCCTGGCATCTTCTCCTGTCTCCTGTCTTCACGCTTGCCTTGATACACCGCTTGTTTCGTGTAAGGAAACGCTGTTGGCTTCCCGCCACGGTCCAGTGTCTTGAGTGGAAACATTCGAGACCTTCAGACTCAAAGACTGGTCGCTCGGCAACCGCCAGCTTTTGGCGCGGCCTTGATGCGTCTATTTGACGCATCAAGGCCGCGGCGGCGCCCGGCGAATATAAAGTCTGAAGCGGAGGCGGTCTCGCTTTAGATTGGAGATTGCAGGACGATTTGTTGGGGCCATGGCTTCAGAAGATCCATCCCAGACCAAGGACCTGGGACTCTCTGGCAGGGTGGAGGTCCAGGCGGCTCCCATTG